>NC_137498.1:34974234-34984234 GCF_041902795.1 Electrophorus electricus | reverse complement strand
ACATCAACGATTTCAGCAGGATTATCTACCCGAGAGGCAGACATCTCACTCTTATGAACCAAACCTATGAGTACACACGTGTTAAAGGCTGTCAGAATGCATTACCTATCATTCAACACTCAATGCTAATTTTACCTTGTTTCCTGTATCCTGGAATCTTAACAAATGCTCCATATGTCGTCACGGAAGCCACCTGCGCGAGCGCACGAGAGAAGGCCAGAGGGAACGTGAATATAACGAACACCGTGTAGTGCAAAAAGCGCAAAAATGCTGCCCTAACCTACCTCTCCTTTCAAAATGCTGTACATCTCTGGCAACCCATCCAGGCCAGCTGGCTGCCTATTACGATCATCGGCCATCTAACCTTTAACATAAGTAAAGACAACCTATTAAGACTTTCTATTTTGTGAATTAGCTAGATTACATTTAGATAACAAAAACAAACAAGATTAGCTTCAGCTGCCACAGAATGCCACAAAGCAAAACATGCTGCTCTCTAAGTCACGATAGAAACAGGTAGTACGCACTTCAGTTATTTAGCTAGCTATCGTATCTTATCTACGTTATGAAAAATAGTTTTGAGGATACTTTCTGTTCCCGTGCTGTATCCCAGTAGTCTACATATTTTCCAGGTATTATACTTACGTGAAACGAACGGAAAGCAAATAACCAAAAGATCAAAAATACAAGACGCAGTCACCTCAACTAATAAACGTAGACCAGCACAGCACTTAACTAATATTTCTTTTTCCGCTTACTGTGAATCGTCTTCCGGTTGAAGGCGCAAGGGTGGTTGCCTTGCAACCAATGAAATAGGTTACAACATAAACTAACCAATCAAAAGCCTTGATTGTACCGGAAGTAGTTTACTTTGGCCAAGCGTGTCGTGGATGGTGGACCGCTTAATTCATACGAAAATAGATCAAGCGAGGAATTGTGATTAATCTTTCTTGTCGGGTATATTTTGTTATCTCAACAACTTAAACAGCGTATTTAAATAATGATCGAACAAAAGAAGCGAGGCGCAGACCTGGCGATTGTTCCCGCTGGTGTGAAGAGGCCCAGGACCGAGTTGATTGCAGCGGCGCAGTCTCAGCAACTAGCCACCATGGTAGTAGCTAAGATAACTAACCTAGCTGTCTTTATTTCGAGTCCAGATGAATTCGTTTATGCGCTTACAAACGGATTTAACTTTGCCGGCGTAGTTTGCTTTGTATACCGGCTTACACAATCATTACTAATCATTAACCATTCGATAAAGGTTACTTGTTAGGACATAGCTAAGCTAACTAACAAGCTAGCTAGCTAGTCAGCTTTTAGCCAGAATGTTCTTCATTCATTCACTTGGTCTTTCTGTTTTATCGTAAATGCATGTCCAGGCTTTACTCGTTTTTTATTTCCATAAAAATAAAAGGCATCTTGCCCATACAACTAACGAAGTAATTGTGGTAGCTATAATCTTTTGTGTTCTTCGTGATATGTTTATCTTTCTTTGTGGGTTAGGGCCCACCTCGCAGCTCAAGTTTGCAAGCTCCAATAATGTTGCTGTCTGGGCACGAGGGAGAAGTCTATTGCAGCAAGTTTCATCCTAATGGAGCAACACTAGCTTCTGCAGGATATGACCGCCTCATATGTAAGACTTGTAATATTTCTGAAATCGGATACGTAGTGTTGCCTGTAATGTTACTTTACCTTTTGTGTCCTGCAATGATGGGAGCATCTCAGCTCAGCCCTTGGTTAGCTGATAAACTTTGATGGTCAAGCAGCAAAACTATAGAAAGACACAAATAAGTGCAGTCTGTATAGAACCTTGTGGGCTTGACAGAGCATGGTCAATTTAGTACATGTTTGCTGCGTGAATAGAGGTCAGCACAATAGCTTCATCCCTATGCTGGTGCTCAATTTGGACAAGTTTATATTCAACGGGTGGCTTTAGTAATTGATTGCCTTATTGTTGATGTATGTCTTTGGGAACTATTTCTGGAATACTGTTTGTGCAGTGTTATGGAGCGTCTATGGAGACTGTGAGAACTTTGCCACACTTAAGGGTCACAGTGGAGCTGTGATGGAGCTTCACTACAACACAGATGGCAGGTTTGTGTTTGATACTGGTTCATATGCAAGTATGGTGCTGCAATATCTGTTGGGGTTGGGCTGAGAGATGATGCCATTGTCCATCAATGGTGGACAGACATATAATGCTGCTGAAGCAGCATTGAGATGCCAACCCTCCTGCTTTAGTGACCACTTTAAAAAAAAAAAAGAGAGGATATCAAACAATGTCAAACCACTCTTTAGAAATCAAGAGTACTTTTGTTAGACTACCGCTTCATGATGATGAATGTCATAAAAAAAAAAGGTTGGAGCAATGCTACTACTCTGAAATGCTATTTGAGTAACACTCTAGGTTTGTATTTGTGTTGTTGTTTTTTTTTAGCCTACTCTTCTCAGCCAGCACGGATAAGACGGTGTGTGTGTGGGACAGTGAAACGGGTGAGCGTGTGAAACGTCTGAAAGGCCACACGTCCTTTGTGAACTCGTGTTTCCCTGCGCGCCGGGGTCCGCAACTGGCCTGCACCGGCAGTGATGATGGAACTGTGAAGGTAAAACGTGTGTTGGTGACAGCTGGGCCAGGCCTTCTGGAGATATGTTTGTGTAGGCATTGTGTATAATTACAAGAAGTAATTTTATAATGTATATGATGGATTGCTGAATGAAGTTGGTGCTTGTGGAACCTGGTTATATAGCAGTGCAAAAAAAGCAGCCTTTGAATAGGCCACTAATCACAGAAACAAGGAAGAATAACTGATAGCATTTGCCATAAATGCAAACTTTAACCTTTACACAAATTAGTCATTGATTATGGAGAAATCTACTAATAACCCAACCTTGTTTTAGCTGTGGGACATCAGAAAGAAAGCATCTGTTCACACATTCCAGAACACATACCAGGTTCTGAGTGTGACCTTCAATGACACCAGTGACCAGATCATCTCAGGAGGCATTGACAATGACATCAAGGTAATGCATCATACATATACAGTATGGGCATTTATTTGCTATAAGCATGTTTACTGTTTTGTTTAAACATCAGTATTTATCTTGTGCATGGTCTTTCCTCTCTCCTGCTTTCTGTGTGTGTGTGTGTGTGTGTGTGTGTGTGTGTGTGTCTGTCTGTCTTTGTGTGCACATGTACTGCAGGTTTGGGACCTAAGGCAGAATAAACTGATTTACAGCATGCAAGGACATGGAGACTCAGTGACAGGTCTCAGTCTGAGCTCAGAGGGGTCTTATCTACTTTCCAACTCCATGGATAATAGTGGTGAGTGACTGAATGGGTTGGGGAGGAGGGGGTTGTATGTACCTTGTATCCTGAGTCTGCTTTCTGTGTCACATAGTGCGGGTTTGGGATATCCGTCCATTTGCCCCAAAGGAGAGGTGTGTGAAGATATTCCAAGGAAATGTCCACAATTTTGAAAAGGTAAAATCCTTACTTTCTCTGGAAGCGAGCAGATTACAGTAATAACTGAGGGTGGTGGGGTTCTTTTTTTTTTTTCTTTTCTTTTTTTTTTTTTTTTTTTTTGGCTAATAAACTAATTCCAAGTGTATACTACACGATTTTAACCCTGATTTTCTGCTCACCGACTAATTTTGGAAGTCAATGAAAAGCTCCAGATCGAAGCCAAATTGGTGCTTCCGTGGGGCTCAAAAATCGTCTCTTGATCGATTGCCATGTGCGACTTGATTACAGGATGTTCAAAGGCATGATCCAAGAGGCTCGCTGATTGCTTGCAAAGTCACTAAAAATATCTAGCATGCTAAATATCTGAACCTGTCGGTCAGTCCAAATCCTGTAGTGTGAAAAGTGTTCCAACCAGGTTATGACTGGTAGTGAGCATGAAGTCGAGTTACAGTCAATGAAAATGCAAGGTATGTAGTGAGGGGAGACCTGGGGGAGGAGTTGTTTTAACATGCATGGCTACAAGTTAATTCATATATATATAACTCTCAACTCCTTTCATTCTGTCTGTTTTGTCTGTTTGTTGGTCTCTCTCTGCATGGGTGTGCGTCCATGGTTACTGTTAACACAGGCCTGACCCATTTTGCTTGCTCTGAACAAGACATTGTCACACCCACCCTTTAATCTGTCTGTGTGTGTGTGTGGGGGGGGGGGGGGGGGGTTGGTTTGCACATGACTGTGTGTGTGTGTGAGTGTGCATGTGTGTAAAAATAAAATTAAAAAAAAAAAATATATATAATATTCCCTGGCCTGGGAGCTTGAGAGTCCTGCATACTATCTTACCTGTTCCGAGCACTGCACTCTTCTGTCTGAGATCTGGGATGTTGTTCCTGGTATCTGTTGGACCTATGCTCCCAGTTTGGGGGTTATAGTCCCTAGTGCTCTGATTACAACAGGAACCACAGTTGCCTTCACCCATATATCTTTTCTAGCTCTTCCTTCAGCCCTTTCTCATGCTCCTCCTGTTCCTTTTCCTGATGTTGCCATCACTCTGGATTGCCACTTCTTCTGCTGTATGTCTACCAGTACAGTGTCCAGTTGGTTATCCATTACCATTTTGTCTGTCTGTATTGGGAAGTCCCTCAGGATCTTAGCATGGTCACATTTCACCACCTTTGGGAGTATATTCCAGTTAGACCTTGGAACGTCCAGCCTGTACTCAGCACAGATGTATCTGTACACATATATACATACATGCACACGCACACACACACACAATTTTTAATCATTTTTTTGCTGGATGATGAAACATCCTGTAGTGTGCTATCCCCTGTTTCAGATAAGTCATTAATGTGCAAACCCCAACAACTTCAAGATTCCTGATTACAAGATAGCAAGTTATGTAGTCTGAACAGTAAAGTGATATGACGACTTTGAAAGTCATGTAATGTGTCTTTGGCTTAAGTTGTAGGGCTCTTCTGAATTTGCATCATCATAGGTCAGTAGAGTGTACTGGTTGCAATATTCTGTTTTTCTCTGAATTATTTCAGACTGGTGAAATTTAGCAGTGTTACATTTGAATGAGCCAACTTGAATTTTAAAATGTATTTGCTTAAATTAATATTATAAAGCATGTTAAGTGTCTTTTAAAGCAGAAATATCATTTTTACCACCAAAAAGCACAAAATATTTATGAAAGTGATTTATAGAAAAAATACAATAATAAAGAACACATGAAATGAAGAATCCAGTTGCTTTGTATTCCACAAATGATCCAGTTTATGATCCTTACAGTTGGTCCTGCCACATGGAGGTAGCCATGTTAAAAAGATTTGGTACACGATTTTAGAAACACTGAAACATGCAGGCTACAAGGTGTCAGTATAATATCTGTTTCACAATGTGAAGACGAATCACTGGGGAAAAGACTTATTGCTCCTATAATTATGTGTACAGAAGTATACTTGTACCCTAAGAATTCAACAAGATATGTTGTCTTGCCTTGAAGACTTGAATTATGATAGATTTGTCTTTTCTAACTAATGTTTCATAATTAAGAATGTTTTGCTTCTTTCCATGGTAACTGTGGATGTTGTATCACCAATCATCTTCACTCCTTTGATGTTGGTGACTGTGAATACTTGCTGGCCAGTGTATCATTTTGCTTGGTGAAACTGATGTATGTACTGACCATTCTGTGACTTCCTTTTGTCTCTAGAATCTTTTGCGGTGCTCATTGCGGTGCTCATGGTCAGCAGATGGGAGTAAAATAGCAGCAGGCTCCGCTGACAGGTAATGTTAGGTGTGTGCAAGTGTATAGCCATAACAAGAACAAGGAAACAGACAGAGAGGATAACAGAAGTGATTAGCAAGTTTAATATGAATAACAACCAACCATAGAAACAAAAACACAGAAGAGAATTGACTAACGTAATAAACAAAAGACTAACAGGCACTACTTGCTGCATGTATCTCATTAGTTTTATTATTTTTTAAAGGTTTGTGTACATCTGGGACACCACGTCACGCAGAATCCTCTATAAACTCCCTGGGCATGCAGGATCTGTCAACGAGGTAGTCTTCCATCCCGAGGAACCCATCGGTAAATATTTAAATGTTTATCCTTTCATGTCTTTTTATCTTTAGTCAAGAGTTGTATTTGGAGAGTGTTACTGCATTCCACTGTAGTCACTGCATACCTTTTGTGTTTTATTTTTGTGTCTATATTATTTGAAGATGAGGTGTTTCTCCCACTTTCTTTAACAGTTCTATCTGGATCCAGTGACAAGCGCATCTACATGGGCGAGATTCAGTAAAGTGCATGCTTGCGTGTACGTGTTGGGATAAGGGGTCAATAATTTGGGGACATTTAGTTTTAAAACAGTGTGTGCCCTGGATAAAATGTGGGATTGCTTTTCTATGCTTTTAATAAACTTTTTTTTTTTGAGATGTGTTGTTTCTGTAATGACACGAGTTCAACTCTATATATTTATATATTCCTATAATTATATTTACCAAGACTTAAGTCTGTATGAGTGATAGGCCACACCACACCCTGTTCCTTAAGCAAAGGATTTGCGATATTATATTTTAGCAATGTACATGTAGCGGGATGTTTTGGAGTTCTTATGTATTACAAATTAGATGTGACTCATTTGTACTGTCCAGTTTTGCTGGCAATAAAGGGCTTAAGAGAACATTAATAAGACATTTTCTCGAGGTGAGTAATTACTTGTTGATTTCCAGAAGCATGCATAGAACTTTTATAAAACAACTAGTAGCGCTTTAAGACAGTCCAGTATCAGGACCCGACCAAAAATATGCATTCGGTGTGGCACCACAGGGTCAAAGTGAAACAGCGATGTACAGCTAGCTTCATCTGTTCCTTTGTGTGCGTTGTCTGGCGCGTGGCGAGAAGAAAGCAGGCGGCCCCATGTGGTTGCGCGCACTGGCTGCAAACTTGTACAAGGGTTTGGGTTCCACCGACAACCCAATTCTCGCGCCTTCCTGTCGATGTTGACAAAGAGACGGAGTGGGACGGGATCCTGCAGCTACAGCCTCAGATACATTTCTGTGTATTGGCGTCATATGCTTCGGAGAATCCGACACCGGGCAGTACAACGCGCAGTCGGTGAGTCACGAAGGTGCTCATTGTGTCCTGTACAGATTAAATTTGTGATTTTTCTCCCCTTGCAGGCATTCGTCGCTCGAGCTCCATGTGATCATATGATGCTGATTTTTTGCGAGTTAAACACTTCATCTCTCACGCTTCTCCTCTCTCTTCTTTCTGCATTCTCGGTTTACCCTTACGGAATGAAGGTGTGGCTGGTCCTGTGGTTACCACCGAGGAAGAATCGCCACGGTGGATTCTGAGGACATAGTCGCCTGGAAAAGCGGCGGAAGTGCGATATGATTAACGATCGGAAGATAGCAGTGCGCGGAACCGTGGCTGCGGCCCGGTAGGCAATCTGATGTTTTGAACATTATAAACGGTGTAACGGGTCTCGCACACTTTCACGCTGGAACTCACAGGAGATCTCGCTTTCCCCCGACGCCTTGCGGGGCCCAAGCAGTGCCTCAAACGTGAGAGCATGGGTCGTTGCGACGGGAGGTGTACGCTCGTGGTCATCTGCTCTCTGCAGCTGGTAAGTGAATGCGTCGTGTAATGTTGCTCTACTGGAAACTGACTGGTTTACGGTATACAGTTGTGTGCGTGTATATGAGTGTATTGGAAGGGGTTAATATAGTGCAAGGTAGGTACAAGCTTTGTAAATCATATTAAAGCAGTGTCTAATTGAATTTTGTGGGTTAGGGTTAGCCCCAGATCAGTGATTAGTTAATGTAAGATACTTCTGAGGGATGGAAGTGTGTGTGTGTGTGTGTGTGTGTGTGTGTGTGTGTGTGTGTGTGTGTGTGTGTGTGTGCGCGCACATGAGGGATTTCTTGAGGTAGGGGCTCTTTTCTCATAGGGCTGTGGGCTGGGGCTCCAGGCAGTTTCCATGGAAACAGCTGCAGCAGAGTGCTGTGGGATTGGTTGTCTGTATGTGTGTGTCTGTGTGTGAGAAGGGCTTTTTGTATTTATTTGCCCCGTGGCTTAAATGGATAATGTTTTATTGGCCTTCTTTACGACTCATTTTGGATTTGAAATCCAGACTCCCCCAACTGGCCATGGTCAATATTACTACAGATGTGTGACACACACAGCTTCACTCCTTGCTTTGAACTGTAATCTTATTACTTTCTACCATCACATACCACTCATTTAAAAGCTTAATGGTTGGTTTGAAGTGTGGCAGCCTGTAGATCAGTTAGTGGGTAGCACAGCTGCAGACAGTGTGACCCCTAGTTTGCTGTCAGTCATCTTGTGTTGGTTAAGCAAAGATTACACATGCAGCTGGTGCCAATACCTACTTTTCCATGTGCTTCATCTGCTGTGTCCTGGTCCCTCGTCCTCTGCTTTGACCCAGTCCCTCGCCCTCTGCTGTGGCCTGGCAGAGCTGTGGCACATGTGCCTACTTGCTCACAGCTCGATCTTACCCCGGTGTCCAATGGGAGTTGGTGATGGCAGGCATCGTGTGCTTGCCTGGAGCTGGCAGTGGAGCGTGGAGTGCGCATGAGCTATGTAGGCCAGACCAACTGTGAGCCATAAACACTGCCTATGAAACAAGGCAGCCTCTGCATCATTACTAAGCCTGGAAGGACAGAAGGTCTTATTTGTGCATGTGTGAGACAAAAATACACTACATCACTGAGTATCTATTTCTTAAGTTTTAACACTCCAAAGTATATATAAACAGCAAGAAAGTCAGATGATTGTTATTGATTTGCTACACTACTCAAACAGTATTTGAGCATCAGTGCTTTGAATACATTTTAATGGATATATGCAATCTGGTCAAGACCATTTTTAAAGTGTCTTATTTGAAAAGAAAAGGCATTATTTAAGAGTCATGACTATTGAAACGATTTTGCAATTTACATTTACATCATTTTTATTGCTTTTATCCAAAGCAACTTACAATTATTACTGAATACAACTTGAGCAATTGAGGGTTAAGGGCCGTGCTCAGGGGCCCAACAGTGGCAACTTGGCAGTACCTTACTATCTTTCACAGAGTGTACCTTACCCACTGACCTACCACGGTGTTAGCATTAACTTGTATGTAGGTATGTATTTGTCCTTTAATGTGCATTATCTTTTTGTGCCTCTTTGTAGCTGGCGGCACTGCAGAGGCAGGTGTTTGATTTTCTGGGCTATCAGTGGGCTCCCATCTTGGCCAACTTTCTCCACATCGTAGCTGTTATTTTGGGAGTGTTTGGGACAGTGCAGGTTCGGTCTCGGTATCTCATACTGGTAAGTACATTTGACTCGCACCTACACACACAACAGGTACAAATTAGAGAACATAACAGTGAGTGAGTGAGTGAGTGAGTGACATTGTTGCACTTTCAAAGTCACACACTGAATATTTTATGAATTGTTTTTTGCAAACAAGATGTCTACTGCTTTGTGGTGCATTAATTATGTGTGTCTGCTCAGTATGCAGTGTGGCTGGTGGTCTGGGTTGGTTGGAACTCTTTCATCATCTGCTTCTATCTGGAGGTGGGCCACTTGTCTCAGGTAGGCGAGAAATGGACTGAGCATAATCTTCCTATCAACACCACTGTAAGTAATAGGTGGTGGGCGTGTATGTTGTATACAACAGGAACCAGTGGGATCAGAAACCCTCAAATATAGATGACCAAATATAATTTGCACAATGATTGTCATTGTATTTGTGCATAATTTTGTCATTGGCCAATTTTTAGTTTCTGTGCCAAAACATCTTAGTATCACAAAGCTGCAAAATAAAGGTTTTTTATACGAATCTATATTATTGCTACAAGTGCTTGGGGGACTAGCGGTGATGTGTGGCCTGACATCACGAAGACCTATTGTAAAATGAATGCCCTTTTATGTTTCATAAATGAGACACTATAGGTGTAGTGTTTATCACTAGAAAGTAACCAGAAATGATTAACAAACACTAACCAGTTCAA
>NC_137498.1:34876734-34964234 GCF_041902795.1 Electrophorus electricus | reverse complement strand
TTTCTAAGACAGGGCTCTGGTCTTAGAAAATAAATACAAGAAAAATATAAACAAATTTAATTTCATGTTAGTTACAACTGTCAATATTTGTCTAATAGTATCCTTAGATATGGCCTAATGAACCATCATACGGATTACTTCCATTGAGACAAAGCACTTTAATGAGTCATTCTGGACAAGAGCGTCAAATATTATAGGCCAAATGTAAATATACTACATCTAGACTTCCCTCTATTACAGTTGATTTCCCTGTCAAATCCTGTTATAAAGCCGAAGAAAGAGATACATCCACATCCTTCATGATCATCCACAAATGTCAAATTGATGGAAGGATTTATAAACACATTTTAAGTTCCAATTGCTTGTTTAAATGTATATCTGCAATAGAACAATCAAAACGTTACCTGGCTTTTAATAAATAGAGTTAATTCATTAATTATATTCAACCGCTATTGTTCTATTATTGCAAATTCACACGAATTGGGTTTCGGAATACAGTTCAATTAGCTATGCTTATCTTAAAAGTAACCTGGCATATGAGGTAACAGTCCGAACAAAAGGCGGTACTCAAATCAGATGCAGTTGGGGAAACTATACGTTTATTGAAATGTGTTTTAATATCTTGATATCTTAAGGAGCTCTACTGCAATAGAGAGCGCATAAGATTAAGCATTATGCGTTGCATAAAAATGCAGACATTATGCTACACGTCCAATATTATGAAAGATTTCATACCGTGTGTCTCTGTGGAAGCTACTGTACTCATAACAAAGGACTAAGCGACACTCCCCTGTTGGCGCAATAGCTGCACGTTCGCTTTCATTCTACCCATGATGCCTCGCGAGCGCCTGCTTGGAACTATCCGCCATGTTGTCGCTGTGAAAGCCAGGGAGCCGCAGCGAACCGGGGCTGAAATCCGTCACCATCCGCATCCTCCACCTGTGAGTAACGCGTTATCCTGAAGCTAGGCGGTCATCCAGACCCGATGCACTCGACTGCATATTTATTTGCCTGAACAAAACTGAGAAAGCTTGATTTTAACAGCGATATTTGGAGGCAGTGTCTCCCCTCTTCCCTCCGGGTCTTCCTACTGTTGTACTGCTCTTCCTGTCCAGACGACTCGGGCCTTTTGTTAGCGGCAGGAGGACCTGTAGGATAGCGCGTAGCCGGCCCGTGGTTGCTCAGGTATCGTTTAAATGGATTTTTAACAGTTCATTCTGCACTTTACACCCGTTTGTGTGTTGCTGTTGCCTTCGTTTTCTTTGTATCATATTTGTAGGGGGCAGGCCGTGTATTAGACGTGTTTACCCATAACGTTTCGAACCCGTGCTAGACAGTTCCGCCCCTCATCTCCACAATATGTGATTTTGCGATTCGCTTTTCGGATTTAGCTTCACAGAAACATTTCATTTTATGCAAAGCTAATAGAAGAATGCTCGTATTTTTTATTACTTAAGCTGTGCGCTGTGGTTCCGTCTTGGCAGCTAGTTGACAGGGTTTTTTAGTTGTGCTTTGACAAAGGCACAAATCTGTCGATCCGCTAGTTTGAATAATTGTTAATTAAACACATCTTTTTGCTTTTGAAACTTTCAGCGCGTGCTTGGGAAATGATTAACCCCGTTATGGTTTCAGTATCCACTTCCGGGAGGCGTGTTTGATACAACCGAGCTCGCGGCGCGCTGTTTTCCGGGTGTCTCGGCAGTTGTGCCCCACCAAGGGGCTGTAAATATCCCTACCGGGGGCAGTAAATACCCGCACGGAATGTTATTGTTGGAGCCACACGAATAGTCGAAGGTTCTCTTGTGAAGTTAAGGTGGGTGCGCGAAGTGATTCGATGGTTAAGTTGAGCGTTTTGCTTCAGACTTGAGCTTGAGTCTTTCATAAGTGGTCAAGGGATGGTGGAGTGCTGGCAGGCGATTTGTTTAACAGATTCTTATTTTATGTTAAATAGTTACTCAGATTAACATGGGATGACCGATCAACCGTTTGGACTGAACATGTGGATTTTGGCCATTTTTGTTATTTTTGATCAGGATGTCGTCTTTACATGGTGTGAATACTATCATAAATATCTGAAGTTGTTGTTCTTCAGTACTCGTGACTCACCAGACCTGACCTTTACCCCCTCTGTTGACCAGTGATGCTGTGTAATATGTTTAACCTCACTATGAGCAATATTTGTATGAAACGTATTGCATGCTTGGAAGGTTTCCTGTAACGCAACCAGTTTTCACCCACTGCTTAATTGCTAGGACCATGCTTTAATCCTGAAGTGTTCATGTTTTTATCTCAACATGTTATTTATGTCGTTTGGTATGCGTTTAAAATATTGATACATTATTGTATCCCAATTAAGTTCATAATGTTAGTTCAACTATCAGTATTTATCTATTTATTTGCTGTCTCCAGTCCCCCCCAACAGGATATTTGGTCTCCAAGTTGTTCTTAGAATCTAAACCACTATCTTCATTAACTGAATACATATCTCGTGCTATTGTAGCATATCAGATCATACTAATTATAGCATAACTTGACAATATACCTAACAGTTCATATCCATCAGTATGCAGCTTCACTGAACCTTGTCTGAATCATGTAAGGCTCAGAGACCAGTCACTGACTCACACAAATATTATAGCCTCTATGTGCAAAATAAATCAAAATGTCACGCTTGAGTTAATGTCTCAAGTTACCTAAACAATTAAATGCATCTTGTACGTAAGTACGTGGGATGGGGGAGTTGCTGACCTCAAAAACCACCAGCAAGCTATTGGCATGTTTGACATGATCTTATTTTGAGCATCATCTTTGAAAGGCCCCTAGTGTTAGATTTAGACAGTTCCATCACCTGCCTAGTTCTTTCCCATTGCATGTAGTTGCTAGCCAACTAGGGCTCGCCAGACGCTACATCTTTCTGAGCTGCTGCTTGGATGGAAGCCTAAACCGCCAAATTCTGTACAAGTGACCTAACAGATGCATGCAATTAGCTAGCAGCACTAGCTATGGGTCAGAAAGGATAGCGACACTACACTATCCTCGCCACTGTTCACTGTTATTATGGGCTTCTTGATTTTCTTTTCCTCAGATGTTTTTCTTTTCAGACTTGTATATCCACTTTAAAAAAGATATTTTGAATCTAATAGTCTTTTCAGTCAGAATTCCCCTGAACGTTGGTTAGTTTCATTGTTTGATGCCTGGTATTACACAAAAACATCTGGTTACTGGAAAATTGTGATGTGGGAATAAATATAGCAGTATGTGGTTGGTTGTGATGACTCCTGTCAGTAAAAGCTCCTATCTAACCTTTTTTGACCACCCACACAGTTTCTTCCCTTAAATTATCAAGCAGTATTATAACAAGGCAAAAATGTCTACTTCTAATTTAAAAATGTATTGTAAAGAGGATTGAGTAGCTTTGTGGGTTTTTCCAACAGGACATACCAAAATACGAAGAATTACCTGTTTGCACATGGCTTATAGTAGAGCAGCACAATATATTTTGTTAATCATTATCACAATATTGACTTTCACAATACTGATGTTGCAAAATGCTGCAGTATGGAAATGAGCCTTTAAACAAATCACATTTGTATGTTTGCATACTGTCTATGTGCAACTCGGATATTCCAGATCAGTGTTTACAGTAAAGATGCTTTGTCCATTTTTATGCAGCATTTGGTTATTGTAAAAGATATGATAGATATGACACTGACATGGGTCAGTTTGTCTCTACCTTTTACTTTTCATTGGGAAAAATAAGGCAGTGAAAGGTGGTGGAAGTCTTGGATTTTGTTTGAGGACAGAGAACTCACGTAATGTAAACTGACATGTGGATTGTAAACGGGTAGTGCTCAACCATGTGCTGCCTTTTTCATCACCTGCAGTAAAGAATCCCTCAGAATAGCCCAGCTGTAGTCTAAAAAGTGCATAGCTGAATCTCTGTTCTCTGTTTCAGGGAATTGCGGTGTGAAGCTGACAACTTTTTGTTTTCCCCAAAAATTTGGCAACACTATTTTTATCTGACTAGATAAAACATGTTGTTCTGGCTCAAAATATTAATTTTGACATTTTGCCATTGAATGGGATTTTTTGAGTGACGTTCTTAAGCAGTGTTTATTTCTCTTTTCTGTGCTCGGGTAGTTACCAGTAGAAATGTTGTTTGGCAAGGTCATCAGGTTTCTGGTTCAAAAGGCTAGAACAGGTCAGAGTATGTTTGGGGTGTGTATGTATATGTGGTCTTTTATCAGTTCATTTGTTTTTTGACTCTTAACTAGAATGCAGATGTATTAATGTTACATGAGAGCTAGTTACAGCATGCTGTTGTATGCACACAATTCTTTTAAAAGGTGTCGTGGGACATCAGATTTTGCAGAATGTGCACTCATCTCCATCTTAGTGGGGTTTTAGAACCGTGTCTATAGCACTTCTTTAAAATGTATCAAATTTTTTGCTTTGTTTATATAAAGTTTTAACTTCAGTCTAATCCAGGAATTGGAGATCATTATTTTCCATTTTTTCCCCCAATGATTATTTTCAGGCTCTTTGTTGGTCACCACAAGTGCAAATGATGAGAATTTATCTTAAGCAATGAGTGACCTGGAATTAGTAGACTCAGCAGTACCTTTGAGTTTCCCAGCTTTTTGTGAATGAGACTGCTTTATTATGGCCCTCAGCCAATGTAGTTTCTAAAGCCAAATTTTTCAAATAGCCAACTAACAAACCAAAAGGCAAAACTTTCCAATTGAGACAGGGCATACCACCTAATCAGAGGGAAAACATAGCGGGGAAACGTTTTGGGAAGTTTAAAGGGGGGGCGGGGACTGCAGGACACTGTGTCTTGAAACAACAAAAACAACACCAGCCTGTGTCAATACCATTCCACTATCTCTCGCTCTCATGTGTGTGTGTGTGTGTTCGTTCGTTCCCCTCTTTATTTCTATAAAATGAAATTGACTCCCTTCTCTGTCCCAAAATCAGTGTGGAAAATGACACCATAGGGTGATCAGCTGTCACTTATTTTGACTTGTACCAATACCTGACTGAATCACCAGGTGTGCCTGGTTACTCAATCTAGTTAGCTAACATTAGCTGACATTGTGATCACATTGATTGAGTCTATGGACGCATATTATTAGCACTACTATCAAGATCTTCCTTGTTGTTGTGCATCAGTCTGAATCAAACATGAACTTGTTCTCCACAGTGGCTGGTAGCTAAATGTTAGTCAAACCCTGATTGCAATGTTATATTTCACATGTTCTTTACAGACAGCTTCATTAAAAGTGACTAATGGGTGAGGATAAGCCATTTGGCATTTACTCTGCAGATATAAAGCACTTTGGTAGTAAACTAACCTAGAACAAGCTAATGTAGTTAGCTAGAATCTTGATCGCTTCACTAATGTATGTGGGGAATTGGATACTACTGTTTTCTTTACTTTTTTTTGACCTACCTGAGACACTATCTGCTGCACACACAGACATTGATACTATCAGGATGCCATAAAGTCCCTGTGTCTAGGGAGCCGTTCTGTGTTTATAGTTTTACGCCTTTACAAGTTTTTCTCTCCATTTTGTGTGTTGGTATCATGTAAAACTTTAAAACAGGGTTTTCAATCTTTTGTCATATAACCCACCACACAACAGTTATTGTTGTCATATTTGCAATTTTAGTTTAAAACCAATAAAGCGAAGATTGCAGTACAAATCAATGGAAAGTGCAGAGTTGTTTTCCCCCACGGCATGGGCGTAACTTAAATGTTGTGCTCTGTCTCTATAGGAGGAAGAATAGGAGTTGAATGTTTCTCACTTTGGGCCAAGTTATCTGCCTAAGTGAGAAGTCCTTTGGACTCACTTAACCAGAAATTCCCAGTTTGTCTTAATCAAGATTACATGGGTGAATACCAATTAGCTACATGAACTTGACCTTTAGCCTTGTGTATCTGTTTTGATGGCAGTGCTCTGTGAACAAGTGAACTTTAACCTCTGATGCTTAAAAAAATCACATGTATCTGATTACTTGTGAACAAGATTTTTTCACTCAGTTGAGGTATCTAGATCAGTGGTTATGGTACTCAACTTGTAATCAGAAGGTTGCCAGTTTAAGCTCTACCTCTGCCAAGTTGCCACTGTTCGGGCCCCTGAGCAAGGCCCTTAACCCTCAATTGCTCAAGTTGTGTTCAGTCATAATTGTAAGTCTCTTTGGATAAAAGCATCAGCTAAATGTTGTAAATGTAAAGTAACACCTCAGAGAATATTTACTGTGAATAATAATAAGATGGACTAAGCTTTGTTGAAAAATGTTGCTTTGTAGTGATCCCTTCTGCGCTCACTAACTGTAGTGTAGCTAGCATTGATGCATTTGTCTTTTTGGATGAATAGATGTACACTTTGGATGAATAGATGTGCACACTTTTCGAACTTTCTGCACGCTTCTTTCTGAGAAACAATATGATCTTGAACTTTCTGTAAAGACGCATTGTATTCTGATGGCTGAGACAAAGGTAGCTGAGTTCAGTTCATTGTTGCCATCTTGCTAAAGCTATTAAAGTGCCCTCTTGTGGATAAATAAGTTAAAGCAGACAAAATACTGATATGCACACACATTTTATTTTACTATCAGGCAAAATGTCAGCTTGTCAGTGCTCTTAATCACTGAAACTGCAGCTCCTTCCTGAATTACTACTGCTGCAAGAGTTCAGAATGCCAGGACAATAAGAGCTGACATTTTCATAGGCAATGCACACATCTCAGAATGATGATTGCTAATGTTGTGCAAAAGGGGCAGTCACAAACTGTATACTTAGGCGAAAGGATTCAATCACATCAGCATTACATGGACTGACCTTTGGTTTTTCTTTCATAATTATATCCCTTCTGTTTGTCATGCACTGTGCAATTTGGATTGTTTGATGTATTTTTGTAGTGCACAAACATGTCAAGTTTTTTTTTTTTTTTTTTTTGGTAGTTTATAGCTAATGAATGCCACATATATTCTCATGATGAACTTTTCTGTTTGTGATTTAATTGCTGCTTGATGTCACAGTTTGTTTCCTTTAAAGCCATTATATTGAGTAGTATGCTTTATTGGCAGTAATAATGCAGCACAGAAACATTCATAACATCTGACTTTTAAACAAGTTATATTGGTAATCAAATTTGATCGATATTTAGTGTTGAGAAATATTGTTAATTAGCCTGGTTCTATTTTTCCTAATTAAAGTGTGTAATAAACATTTTAACACTTGAAAGAAATTGGAAATTTTATTTGAAATGATGGTGCTCCAGAATTCTAAAATCCTTGTGTGTCTGTATAATAGAAGGGATGTTACTCTGTGTTTTTGCCCAGCAACTGTTGGGGGGGGAAAAAAATCTGAAAAATAGCTCATTGCTTAATGTGTTACTGCCTTGCAGGCACTGGTGGAATGAGCGTAGCGTGTGTTTTGAAGAGGAAAGCTGTGTGGCAGGATTCGTTCAGCCCCCACCTCAGACTGCCTCCCCCTGATAGACCATTACCCAGCATGCCTGTGGTGCTGAGTGCCGCGGGCCACGCCCCTCAACCTGGCCCTGCTCCTCAAGCCCCACCCCCTGCACAGGGGGCGGGGCGTTCTCAAGATGATGCCATGGTAGATTATTTCTTCCAACGGCAGCACGGTGAGCAGCCTGGATACAATAATGGCAAACACCGCTGGCCAACTGGAGACAACATCCATGCTGACAACCAGGTTAGGGCTACTGCACTGAGACACACACACACACACACACACACACACATCCATATTCATAACCGAACCTGGATGGTAGACTGCTGATATAAGATTGACCAAGGTATACAACCTGCCACAGGAATTGTGTAAATGTTTGCCAACTTGTAACATCTGATGAAATGGCTGGCGTGTGCCCCTCAGGTACGGTCGATGGATGAACTTAACCATGACTTTCAGGCATTGGCTCTAGAGGGAAGAGCCATGGGAGAGGTTAGAGTTGACACCATCACTAATGCTTCACACTCATCACCTTTTTTCTCTCTCTTAATGAAGGATCTTTTTGTGTTGCTCCTACAGCAGCTCCTTACAGGAAAGAAGTTCTGGGAATCTGATGATTCAGGGAAAGATGGGCCTAAAGGGATCTTTCTAGACCAGTGGAGAGACAGTGCCTGGGGAACCTCCGGTATTCTGAGTGTGTGGGGGGATATGAGTCATCTTTTAGGGGAGAAATGTATTAATAGAGCACTTTTAAACAGATGTTTACACAGCAGTAAAAAAACAAAACAAAACAAAAAAACACTGATAAATAAGGAATAATAAAGGTACAAGAATTTCATGCTAACCATTTCTGGATGCTCTACTCCTAGATCATTCAGTGTCCCAGCCAATCATGGTGCAGCGCCGTCCAGGTCAGGGTTTCCATGGTGTTGGAGAGGCAGGCTCTGTCCTTTCTCCACGCTCTGAGAGTGGTGGACTGGGCGTGTCCATGGTGGAATATGTCCTGAGCTCCTCACCTGCTGAAAAACTCGACTCCTGTCTGCGTAAAGGAGCCTTTGTAAGTGGTTTTTTTTCTTTTTGGACGTTTTCATATTTTATTCTTACTTTATAACTTTTGAACAGAGTTTTTTTTTTTGTTTTGTTTTTTTTTTGCTGCTTGTATATTCTTCCATCTCTGCTGGTTTCTCTTAGGGCCCGCGAGATGCTGAGAGTGATGATTCTGAAAAGAGAGTTGAGCCAAAACCGAAAACCACATTTGACCCTGAGAGGAAAGAGCTGAAGGAATCCGATACTGATCCCATGGACAACCCTAACGGACTGCCCAGTCAGAATGGGCTAGATGTGGATGTCAAGGACTTCAGGTATCGCTCACACAGTGCATCCACATGTATGGATCTAAAAGCAGCAGTTTTAAACAGAGCCCCCCTTCCTGCTTGTATTTTAGTCGTACTCCTGGGAACTGCCCTACTGCTGGACCTGAGGTAGAATTAGGTGGACCTGAAATGGCTGGAGGGGCTGCACCAAAACCACCGGAGGAGTTCCCAAATGTTGAGCCCCAGAACGTGACCCTTGACCCCATGGAATCCGTTTCCATGGAGACTTTGCAGTTTGATTACGCTGGTAGTCAGCTGCCCCTTGATTCCACAGCAGCTACTGTTGGTCTCTTTGACTACAACTCCCCTCAGCAGGTAACTCACTCCGATAGTTTCCAGTACCATGTTGCATGACCATGTTATATAAGCATTCTCACCTGTGTAGACCATTTATTCATGCCAAAAAACTGTTGTCACATGGAAAGACATGACTTTGTCAACAGATAACTACAGTCCCAGATGTTGTTATACGCTGATAGCCTAAGGTTAACCGTTGTAGTCATTTAATTTCACACAATCTTTTTGATTGTTACATTTATAAATGAAGGGGAGAGGGATGCTGCTTTCAGAGATGCAGTAGAGATCTTTGAAAAGATGCTGTTGTCTGGGAGCCACTAGCCATTTGAAATGATGGTGTGAAATGTTTCAGCTGTTCCAGAGGCCCAGTGCTCTGGCCGTGCAGCAGCTCACAGCAGCGCAGCAGCAGCAGTATGCCCTTGCTGCAGCCCAGCAGCCCCACATCGGTGAGTGAGCACCTGGCAACCTGAGTGGTCTGGGTATAGTTCAGACACTCAAGTGAATCATCATAGCACAGAAGGGCACAGATTGGGAAAATTAAAGTAGAATTTGAATCCCCCATTGGCAGTTTTCTGGCTTGGAGTCCAAGGGAGCAAATTTACCAATGATCTCTGGGTGGGAGAGATGGCATTAATATGTCCCCTGTCAATCACAACTCTGTCCCCTGTTGGCACTAACCAATCGTAGCCTTGTTTATGTTCGTGTTTGCTAATGAGGTCAATTGGTGCTGCCCTCTGTCGCAGTAAGGACTATGTGTGTGCGTGTGTGTGTAAGAAAGAGAGAAACAAAAAAAATATGTTGGTGTGAAGCTTACATGTCTGAGGGCTTTTGTGTGTATTGAAGGTTTGGCTCCTGCTGCATTCATGCCAAACCCTTACATCATCAGCGCTGCCCCCCCTGGCACAGACCCTTACGCCGCTGGCCTTGCTGCCGCTGCCACTCTTGGTATGTAATCACCATGCGACCATAGCAGTGTGCAACAGGAGAGGTGTTTGATCAGCACTGGTGGTGATTCCTGTGCATGTGTTTTTCAGGTCCAGCAGTGATGCCTCCTCAGTACTATGGAGTGACTCCATGGGGTGTGTACCCAGCCAACCTGTTCCAGCAGCAGGCACCTGCCCCCTCCAATTCGGCCAATCAGCAGCCAGCAACTCAAACTCAGCAGAACCAGCAGCAGGTGTAGTGAAATTCAAGATTCATTCACTCTGCTGTATCTTTTTAAAAATTGAAACTTGAACTTTTTTTGACTGAGGTTCTCTTTAAACTGAGTTACTGACACTAATCTCTTTGTGTGTTATGCCTGTACTCCCTAAACTCTGTGTTATTCAGGTCATGCGACCTGGAGGTAACCAACGACCTCTGACCCCCAGCCAAGGTCAACAGGGCCAGCAGACAGACCAGCTTGTAGCTGCGGCGGCAGTGAGCTCTGCTTTGGCGTTCGGCCAAGGTCTGGCAGCAGGCGTTCCTGGTGACTTTCTTCTCCCCACGTCATTATCTATGTAGACCCTGTTTATTAATATAATCAATCAGTGGACTTGATTGCTTAACCTTGTTATTCACATATGTTTTGCAGGGTACCCTGTGCTTGCTCCAGCTGCATACTATGACCAGACTGGAGCTCTGGTGGTGAATACAGGAGCTCGCAGTGGTCCTGTTCGACTCATGGCCCCTGCTTCTGTCATTATCAGCCCAACTGCAGCCGGTAGACATTTCACCCTTTTTGGTCCCTCAGAGATCTGTTTGTCAACCTAGTACATATCAATCACTACACAATCATTGAAAATATGGTGAGCGTTCCAGGTTCATATGAGCTAATACAAAATATCTCTCTCTCCTACGCAGTGGCAGCTGCTGCTGCGTCTGCGAGTGGGGCTAATGCCGGCCTCGGGGGCGGTGCCAGTGGTGCATTTCGTGCACTGAATTCCCAACAAGCTCCGGGTCAGCAGGGTGGAGGGGCCCTGGGTGGAAGCTCCTTTTATGGGAGTGGGTCCCCAAGCTCCTCCTCCCAGAGCTCCTCCCTGTTCTCTCAAGGGTCTGGCCAACCAGGAAGTTCCTCTTTGGGATTCAATGCTAATCCCTCCTCGTCCCTTGGGGCTACCCTTGGAGCAACACTTGGAGGTTTTGGAACAGCAGGTGTGTATGGGTGAACCCAGGAGTTAAACTATAAAGTTGGTTACAATATAGTTTACATTTTAACATGCCTTGCTGCAGTTATGTTTGTTTTGTACATGCGTTCTGAATGTCAGTAAGTCTGCAGTGAAGTGTGTGTGTGTGTGTGTGTGTGTGTGCGTGCGCACGCGCGTGCGCCAGCATGCAGCATTTATCTCCCGTCTCTTTGTGTGTAGTGGCTAACTCCAGCTCCAGTGGCTCACGTCGGGATTCTTTGACGGGCAGTTCTGACCTGTATAAGCGCACACCTAGCAGCCTGACTCCTATTGGCCATGGAGGGTTCTACAACGGCCTTGGCTTCAGCTCCTCCCCTGGCCCTGTTGGCATGCCGCTTCCCAACCAAGGCCCGTCCCACTCTCTGACTCCTCCACCTTCCCTTTCAACCCATGGATCTTCCAGTAATCTCAACCTTGGTATGTGTCTCTGTTGGTCATAGAACTTTCAGTTTGAAGACATTTTTTTAGATTTGTCCAGATTTTGGAAATTTAAGTGTTTGCTCCACTCAGCTGCTTTGGTTAAATTAAATAAGCAAAATTCTTTTTCGGTACATAAATGCTGCTTCCCCTAATGCCTTTGTGACCTTTACCCGTAGGTGGGCTGACCAATGGCAGCGGGCGTTTTATCTCTGCGGCTCCTGGAGCCGAGGCAAAGTACCGCAGTGCCACTACAGGTTCCTCCCTGTTCAGTCCCAGCAGCCAGCTCTTCCCGTCACGGCTGCGCTATGGCATGTCGGATGTGATGCCATCTGGACGCAGCCGCCTGCTGGAAGACTTCCGCAACAACCGCTATCCCAACTTGCAGTTGCGCGAGATTGCAGGCCATGTTATGGAGTTCTCTCAGGACCAGCACGGCTCCAGGTGTGTGGCGGCTTACAGACACCCAGCCACAGCCCTTGAAGGCTTTGATGCTTCATTTTATGCTTTGTGCTGAGTATATATGGCCTCAGTGTACATCGTGAATTTTGCTAAAGGAAAGCTGTTAAGCACTGTTGTCAATGGTTGTAAAGAGTTGCAGAGAATTGTAGATCTTAAATTTTAATTTTTATTAATCTTTGTCATGACTGTGTGTAAGTAATTGTGAAATATTGCTTGTCTTTTTAGGTTTATCCAGCTTAAATTGGAGAGAGCAAGTTCTGCTGAACGTCAGCTGGTCTTCAGTGAGATTCTGCAGGCTGCCTACCAACTTATGGTTGATGTGTTTGGGAATTATGTCATCCAGAAGTTCTTTGAGGTGAGGCCTTGTTTCCTTTTTGGTCAGGATATTTCTAATCTATTATGAATTGCACTGCAATTCCAGCCATTAATCTGTCCATTGTAGTTATATTCAATTTATGGTAAAGCCTTCTTTGTATACTCCTGTAGATATTCCAAAATTACTATGATTTGAATCTAAGAATTGCATAGGCCAGATGGAAAACTGTTGTAATTAATAAATTCGTTTTTTCTGACAGAATTGTGATGTTTTTTTCTGTAGTTTTAATAAGTATTTGCCAGTGTTTTTAAAATCTTGTCTGATGCGGGCTATAGTTCCTGTTTATTCAAACTGTAATCATGAATAATGAGATCAGATCAATAAGCTTTATTGGGATAACAGTTCATTTACTGATAACTATATCAGCAAGATCTATGGAAATGCTTGAGCGAGCACAGAGAATTCAGACTAAGAATTAATTGCTTTTACTTGCATAGAATATATGCCAAATACAGATTTCATTGAGGGAAATGAAAAAATAGAGCACAGTGGAACTTAAGTACCAATGTTGCTTTGCTTATGCATGTTTGTGTATAGTTTGGCAGTCTGGATCAGAAGCTGGCGCTTGCGGAGAGGATCCGTGGCCACGTGTTGTCTCTGGCTTTGCAGATGTATGGCTGCAGGGTGATCCAGAAAGCTCTGGAGTTCATCCCCTCTGACCAGCAGGTCATTGTGAGTACACACATGCACCCATTTACGGAGCCTCATGCTCATCGTTGCGTACTAAACATTTAATTTTATTTTTAAGACAAAATTACAGTTTAGGTGATAAGTAGAGAGAATTATTTAGCTGTGTGTTCGTACATGGTGCAGAGTGACATGGTGCGGGAGCTGGATGGCCATGTGCTGAAGTGTGTGAAGGATCAGAATGGGAATCACGTTGTGCAGAAGTGCATCGAGTGTGTTCAGCCTCATGCTCTCCAGTTCATCATCGACGCCTTCAAAGGACAGGTGGGTCACCATAGCAACTGGCCTCAGACTATAGTTAAATGTCAGCTTTTACATAAACCCCTTAGAGGTGTGCGTCTGTGCGCTTGCGCGGGGAAAGGGGTTTCCTTTGATGTTTTAGAGCATTTGAAATGGCCTTTATACTTGAAAGCCAGTTTCTGTGTGTGTCTATGCATGCGTGTATGCAATCGTGTGTATGAACTGTGCTGGTGTTGCACAGGTGTTTGCTCTGTCCACACACCCCTATGGCTGTCGAGTGATCCAGCGTATTTTGGAGCACTGTCTCCCAGAGCAAACCTTGCCAATACTGGAGGAGCTACACCAACACACAGAGCAGCTGGTGCAAGTAAGAAACTTGCATCCTTTTGTGTGAACACTAAAGGTTCATGAAGGTCCTGTTACCAGTGTGTGTATTACACCCCCTCCCTACCATTTCAATCATTTTTCTTACATTGTGTCTGTGTGTGTAGGATCAGTATGGGAACTACGTAATTCAGCATGTGCTGGAGCATGGCCGTGCAGAGGACAAGAGCAAGATTGTTTCAGAGATCAGAGGAAATGTTTTGGGACTCAGCCAGCACAAGTTTGCCAGGTGAATTTTAACACTGAAACACACACCAAAATACAGAAAAACAGTACAGCTTTAGGGCTGTGCTTGAACTGTGTGTGTTCCACTTCTGCAGTAATGTGGTGGAGAAGTGTGTGACGCACTCATTGCGTTCGGAGCGGGCCATGCTGATTGATGAGGTGTGCAGTATGGCAGACGGGCCGCACAGTGCCTTATACACCATGATGAAGGACCAGTACGCCAACTACGTGGTGCAGAAAATGATTGATGTGGCTGAGCCAACACAGCGCAAGATCGTAATGCACAAGGTGTGTATCTTTGACACACACATACATGACTACCTTCTTCTTTTTTTGTTTGTTTTTGAAGCCTACATGCAGACTTGAGGTGTGTAACAACTGGTACTCTGTACGTAGATACGCCCTCACATTGCGACCCTGCGGAAATACACGTATGGGAAGCACATCCTTGCCAAGCTGGAGAAGTACTACATGAAGAATGGAGTAGACCTGGGCCCACTCTGTGCTCCGCCCAATGGCATCATGTAAATTCTTCCCACTTTTATCCTCTGATAAAGGCGTGCACGTGCGCTTCTTCTGCGTGCGTATCTGTACCAATCTTAGAAATGTTGATCTAAGATCACTGTAAACTACCCTTCCATTGATGAATCCACTTCTCCCCGAGTCCTTGTGAGCTTGTTCTAGTCCTCTCTTTTTAGCATCTTTTCACCTAGTCCCTTTCCAACTAGGACTTAAACCTTGGTCCTCCTGTTCACGAACGTATGAATTGAAAGAATATTTGATCCCAGTTTGAATCATGGAGGCTTCCGCATATAAACACTTTATTGCTAATACATGTTTCTAACAAACTTTCATACACACACACCACACACACACACCTATTACACGCTAATACACTCTATTGCTAACATGACGCAGACATTTAGCATGGGAGACGTTTTTGGTCTTGCTTCTATAAATATTTAGTGCATATTTGGTGTAGAACTTTGCATATATATAAATATATATATAAAACTTTGTAGTTTTTCTGGTTTTTGATGTCCAATCTGTACCTATAATCTACCCCAGTAGTGAATACATACTTCTGATTGTATAATTGTACATTTGTAAACCTTCGCTAATGTAAATGTGGACTCGCTTCTACAGCCCTTTTTGGTATGAGAAGAAAAAACAAAATGGCGGAAAAAAATAATCTTGTGCATTTCAGTGTAAATTCTCACCTCTTTTGGTTGTTGTTTCAGTTATGAGTTGTTGTATATTGTAAATTGTAATATCAGAATTTTTTTGTTCATTTTGAAGCCCTTCGGATTAAAATGGCATAGATGTACAAAGAACACAAACATGGGCACTCTGCTTTTATCCATTCACCAGCCATTTCTCCCCCTCCCATTATCTGCTCGTCCCCTATATTTCTTTTTATTAATTTTTTTTAAAAACAAAAATCTTTTATAGTCCCTCCCTTACTCCGGGGCGGATAGTAGAGCGCGTGTGTGTGATGCATAGCCTGCCCTGGTTCCAAGGTGTGTACAGATTTGCCATTCTTTTGTCTACTTGTAAGTGATTGTAACATACTGGCCATTGGTTTTTGATTTGGAACACTGCGGTGTATATTTAAACAGCCTTGTGTATATTTCCTATGATCTCTTTATGCGAGCACACTTGTAACCATAATGTGTATAGTTAACAGATGCTGTGTGTGCTTTCTGCCTGGGCAACTATTTTTTGTAACTCCAGTTGTAGATTGTCTCTAAACAATGTGTGATCTTTATTTTGAAACAAAACATGGATAAAAAGCTCAAAATTTAAAAAAATGTCCCTGACTCCTCCTTATAATCGATCATTTCTTTTTTCTGCCAGTGTCATGTTCACATCAATGTATTTCTCATACAGTTGTGTAGGAAATGTTTGCCTGTAGTTGTTTTTGATTGAGTATAAAATGACCTGTCATCCACTAGCATCTATTAAAATTAAGAATAACTCACTAACTTAGGTTAGGCACTTTAGCTTGTTTTTAAAATTTGGTGGAGATGGAAATAAAAAATAAACACTTGCAATCTGCAACACAATTCCATGGTATTAAATCTGCAAACACTTATTCAGTTGATTTGACATTACAATGTCCTTTGGTTGAACAGAACTCTGGGAACTTAGTGTTTGTGTGATTAAAGACATTAACGTAGGGGAGGAGCACCCAGGGTGCACACTGCGGGTGAGCGATTCGAGCAGAGACTCCCATCCCCCAGGAGGTGATCAGAAATTTGAAAATGCCTCCACCCTTCCTCTTGCGATGGGACCCCATATTTTTGCGCTACGCCACTGTTTAGAGATTGTGACAGTATGGTTCTTTGTGAACCTTAACATATACATTTCTTTGTATCCAATAACTTACTAGTTAGGGTGAGCCTTTCACAGACAAATTACACGGTTTTATTAATATTTCACGTTCATCATGTTCTCCGATGGTCGATTTTGTTCAGCTTTTATATTTGCTCAACAAAATACAGATAAAACGTGAATTCTGTTAGTCACACTCCCAGAAACGTTTGGAATTGTCCATCATTTCGACATGCCACCACACAAACTGGTGGTCACATCCTGACAAACCTGTTTCCACACGATGCTGGTGCTCACGCTGGCTGCAGGGGGCATCGTCATCCGCAAGACAAAAATCCACACAAATCCCATCTTGCTCGCGTGTTAGCAGGGGTGTGGGGAGAGAGAGAGAGAGAGAACGAGCGAAAACTAAAGAGTCGAGTTCACTAATTGTGAATCTAACAGGACCCGAGCACGAAAAGTCAGGGGATAGAAAGGAACTGGCCACGCAGTGCTCCTTGGTCTTCGCTTGGTTTAGCGGGATTAAATCCTTCAATCTCTGAGGCATACGGATGTACCGACGATCGGCCGGACCAGATTTGGATACTGAAAACTGAGTAAAAGGTTTTGTTCCCCCCCACCTTTTTCTGGAGGCAAAGCGGGGGCGAGCGCGCAACCACCGCGTTGCCGACACAAGCGTCTGGAGCGCCATGGAGCTCCCGTGCTGGATAACCCTCACGCTGCTGCTCGCGCAGTCCGTGTCGGTAAGCAGGACAACCCGCCACGCGCTGTCGAGCCCTATTGTTACCTCAGCACAGACGCGGTCAGCACGCGCACAAGACGGCGTGTTCGTGCGTGGGCCACCCGTGGCAAAATCAGCGCGTGCTTATGTGCGCATACGTTGGCATGATTACTCGGAGTCCTTTGTATCCGTGCATGACTGATCTTCGGTGCTCGGACCTGAATCTTGGAGCCGACCCATATTTGTCTGGTGATCGTAGCCAGCGCGTCTCGTGCGGCCCGGGGTATATTGTCTACATGTGTGCCTGCCCGTCACGGTGGCGCATTAGATGAAACCCGCCTGCATGGCGACGGGTGATGCGGAGTTCCCTCGTCTAATTTGTTCCCTTGTCTGTATTAATAGACTTTTTATTAGTGGGTTGGTAGGTTGGTATTGTAGGTCAGGGACACAGAGTGGGCTGTGTTGATGCGCATCTCCTCTTCCTGTGTCTGAGTTGTGTTGGGGGGTTTGTGTGCGCGTGGGATGGCGCGCGTTTTGGGTAAGCTACAATTAACGTGTCCCATCTAATTACGCGCCTTTGTTCTTCATTTTGTTTATTTGGCACGTTGGTGGACTCGGTCCACGCATTACCATGCGGTGGTATAGGCCGGGAACCACGGGGTGGGGTAGGAAGAACGCAGCGGAGGCAGGGTAGCGCGAGAAAGATGACGTCATTGGGAATCGCAAACGTGCGGGGGGGGGGGGGGATTATAGATGCTGCGCGGCGCGTTGGAAACACCTTAGCGCGGCATGTTGTTCAGTTGTTATGATAAGAAAATATTTATGCGTATTAAAGAAATGATCTTAATATGAGAATAAACATACCTGAGGTCCGTAAATGGGTCACTGCTCAACGCTCAAATAAGTTATTTTTCACAAACGTTTTTAAAAAGCTTTAAGTTTTTCTCATAAACATTGTCACTTAAAAATGGAATACATGTGTTCCTCGTTTTCTGTCTGTGTCCTCTCTCTCACCTCACTAGTCACTTTATAAGCACACGTCATTCTGGTGGGCCGAAATAAAGTTTCTAAGTAATTCGTTCAATTTTATTTTATTTATTTATTTTTTACCAGCCAGAGGTTGAGGTATTCCTGAAAGGAAGTCAGATGTGAATCTGTTTAGAGATTTCATATCCTATATATTCCTGTTTGCCAAAGTTTAATTTAGATCTGGCAATGCAGCTAAACGGACACACCTCCCTTCTGCTGTGATGTGTGTGCGTGCGTGTGCTGAGGATCATGTTGGTCAGTACTGAATCAGTGTTTTGTGCTGCAGACGACAAAGACAACCATAGAGAGAGGAGGAGGAGAAAGAGAAAACAGTTGAGAGGAATGTTTGAAGCAGTTGGGCACAGGAAATTTCTATGATCCTCTCATTTAGTGCTTACGTATACACACAAGCACAACTACAACAAAATGCTGGTTCACTGGGCTAAAGCCATGTCATATAGGCTAAGTGTGCATGCCATACAGGTGGGTGGCGATAAGGAGGTCTGAATCCAATGGGATGCACAAATGTATGTTCCACATGAGCATGTATGCAGAATTCATACTTGTGATATATTTTTTACTTTGCTATAATTCTAATTTTTGATATGCAATAGGCTCTAAATGCATTTAATTGTTTAACTGTACATTGGTTTAGAACACAGATCTCTGAAAGTAGTTTTTGCAGCTAAAATAAAACTATAAGATTGGATGTGCAAGACCTACTTAGAAATTTGTTTGTCATTATCTGCTTTTATTTACTCTCATAAAAGGAGGATTTTGTTTGCCTATCAGATTTAGATGCATTTAAGCGGAGTGTGAATACATGATTCCCATTAAACAGCACATTTAATTGGGAAAGAGCAGTTCATTGACAGTCGTAGGGCAGGCAGGCTCCTCACAGCAGCTTCCACGAGGAATTAAATGAGCTGTTTCACACTCGCCTCCCTTTGACCTCCATCAAGCCAGGACACTGCTCCTCTGAGGCAGCACCAAAGATGTTGCATGATAACAGGTGAAATCCGGGTCATGGCACCAATGTGGATATTTTAGCACTCTACATATGTTAAACTTTTGAGTTAGGCTCTTGATGAAGTGCTTGTTAGTTGATCGAGTAATTGTGAATGTGCCATTGCTATGACAACGTAAATGTTTGAAGGTGTTAGGATATTAGCTTATTTACTGGTGCAGAGTCAATATTCCATATCCTTAAAATGACAAAAGCAGTATTTAAATAGAAAATTAAAAGAAATAAAGAAAGAGAGGGGGATGTAGAATGAGACAGAGAGAGGGAGAAAGCAATTGGATGGAGAAGTGCAAGGCTGCTTGCTCTTTCCCAGGAGACTGTTCCCTACCTGCTCACTACAGTCGCCATGACGACCACAGAGCACAGTACAGTCACAGCTTTATAGCAGTCTCTCCCTCTCTTTTTTTCTCCCTCACCCTGTCTCTCATCTTTCTCTCCTCCCTCTCCTTCTGGATCTGCCTTTCTCTTTCTTTTTTATCTCTCTTTCTCTGTCTTTCCGCGTCTCCTTTCCCCTGTTCCTCTCTCAGTTGCTAATTAAGATGCTGCTCCAGTCTAGTGGGGGAAGGGAAAACCTCTCTGCCTCTACCTGGGAGACATGGATGAGGGCGGGGAGGGGTGGAGAAAAGGGTGATGTAAACGACAGTGTGTGTTTGTGTGTGTGTTTAATGTCTGTGTGACCTTTCCATGGATAACATTATGTTTTAGATGTGTGCATGGTGTCTGTAAATGGTCGTTTGTGAAAGTGTAAGTCCCTGAAAGACTGCAATGTGATGGTGGATTTTCTCTTTCAAAATGGTGGGCACTTGTGTGCCCCAAATCTCTGTGCATTTGTGTGTTTGCTGAGCTATAATAAGACTTTAAATTAGAGAGCATTGGTGGGAGGGGCCCAAAAGCCACAATGAATTTAAAAATGTTTCATCGAGCTGCTCTATAAATATGAATACAGCTACTATAGCCAGTAGGACACTCCTTGCACAGAGAAAGAGGGAGACTGTGTGTGTGAGAGAGAGAGAAAATGCATGTGAGTATGTGGAGTATGTGTGTGCTCTCTTCTTTTGGTCTTTGTTTGTTCTGCAGATATTTTCAAGGCTTCTGGCTGAGAGTGGGTGGGGCTTGTGACACGTTTCCGTGGAGATAGAGGACCCACTTGGATAATTGGGTTAATGAGATGTTAGGGGCATGGCAGTGGACCCTGTGGAGCTCTGGAATGTTGTTAATTTTTCAGTGGTAGGATGGGGCAGGGTGAGCATTAGTAAAACACTTAAGACAACACAGCATCCCACTGTTAGAGGTATAAATATTTTTAATGATGATAATAATAATTAGGAAAAAATTACATGATACGTTTTCTGTCACTTGTATGAAACCTACTGTGTGGCGCTGTGTGTGTGAGAGAATAGAAAAGAGGATGCATGTATGTGTGCATGCATGTATGAGTATGAATGAATGAATATTTGTGCTCTCTACTTTTCTGAATGTATTAGGAGATGTCATAGAGAGAGGACCTTAAATAATTTAACACTCAGTCTCCTTGAAGGGAAGAACAAAAAGGGCATCATATTGTAGAATACACCCTCAGACACACATGCACACTCAACACAGTCACATTGTGAATTATATTGTCAGTCAGTTGAAGAAGATGACTTCAGAAATGAATTAATTCATGCAGGCACAGCCCTATTTCAATAAGCAGTCACTTGGGTGATGGTGAGAGAATTCTGTTGCCCAGGAGATGGGATGCTGTTTAATATCACCCAAATATAAGTATTGTTGACCACCCACACCATCACACCTGCACACCAGATTAGGAAAGAGAAAACACTGTGTGTCTGCTTGGCTTGCCTCATACATCAGGGACCCACATTTTGGCTGTCTGGGAGTGAATGTGCCTCCGCACAGCTTATTTTGAGATTTTATTTATAGACAGTGAAGGGAAAAGAGAGGAAAAGTGGTACTTTACTCTCAAAATGCAAATGTGTACACAGACTACACACAGCTTCAAAATTCTGGGTTGTGGTTTTTTTGTTGTTGTTGTTGTTGTTGTTTTTTATTGCCGTGTGTCTGCATTGTCAAGTTGGAGGATTTCGGACCACAACGTTCACGTCCGCACTCTGTTCATTTTTATTCCCTGTTTCCTTTTCCCCCTCTCTGTCTCTTTCTCTCTCGCACACATACGCACACACATTGTAACTTCAGTTGCAATTTTATTACATCACAATTTTTTGTGATTTTTGTAACGTTTTGTGAAAGTCCCAGAGAGTGGGAGAGATGTGAGAGATTGGTGAGCACTGATGTGCAAATTGATGTGGCATCCTTACAGCTCAGCTCTAGCTGCATCCGAGACTGCCTGCCAGTTTTAGATAAGCGGGCTGGTCAAATAAGCATTCTGTAAATGTGTGTTGTGTGCATTTTTCTGACCTCTTAAAAATGCTGAAGCTTAGATGTGTAGCTTCAGAGGTTATCTATATACCTTGCCAAAACTGTTGGTGTGGTGTTTTCATAAACACAAAATCCAAGCCTATAAACCTGAGTGTGCACATTAATGGTTCAAGAGGGTGATCGGTGAGCATGCAAATCTCTGAGATACAGTTTGGGGCCCACAGGAACAAGTGACAGCTAAATAAACTAACTGAATTCATCACATAAAAGTCCTGCTTGTTTGATATCTCTTTACTACTGGAGTGACTTTTTGAATTACAAAGTAAAACCTTGAGATTCAACCCAGCCATCTTGGTGTGAAAGGACCACAAATATATTCCTTGCTTTTAAGCATTTGACAGTGTGTTATGGGCTTGTATTGTTCTCTATACAAAGGGTGTTTGCAGTGAATAAATAGTACATAGTAGTACATGGCTACCTAGTTACATATGTACAAAGGGGCTCAGTAAATCCTTTTCCATATTCATAAATGGTTATATAATAAATTACATTGTTATATTAAATGGAGAAGTTTGAACTACAGGGGAAAGAGAACCTGAAATAACTGATTTGGTAATTGTGTCTGGAGTGCCACAAAGTCCACCATTTTCCAGGGGATCAGAGGAAAGAGGAGACCACAGAAGCTGTAGGCCCCAACAGGAGGGTTAGCATTTAGTTGATGCGTCTAGCCAAAGTGACTTATAATTATGACTGAGTGGACCTTGAGAAATTGAGGGTTAAGGGACTTGCTCAAGGGCCCAACAGTGGCTACTTGGCAGTGGTGGGGCTTGAACCAGCAACCTTCCGTTTAAAAGTGTAGTACCTTAACCACTAAGCTCAATGAGAAATGCAGGATGATAGCAAATGATAACATAGGGACCATCACAGGGAACATGTGTTGTGAAGAGACCTGGGACTGCCATTGCTGTCACTACAGTTTGTCATGTTGCTCATTGACTGGTCACAATACAAGAGCCAAACAACATTTAAATCAACGTCCAAATGTGTGAGTGGACTTTCTGGCTTATGACTTGTAGTCAGATGTGGGCCACTCTACTGTTTTCACAGGAATTACTTTGTTCTCATCCGACTGCACCTTTCCATTCACTCTTAAGTTCTCAGCAATCTTATAATTGTTGATCAGCACAGATCTCTCTTTACCTTGCATAGAACATCATGTATTTCCAGGTTAAATGATGACAGAATTTTATCAAAGAGATGGAGAGGTATAAGGGGATCTACTGTGAATATTGTTTATTAAGCCTATATAATCACTCATCTTGAGAATGAAAATACAGTAACAATTATAGGTACAGGTTTGTAAGTTATTTAATTATGTGTTTACACTTTTTCTCCCAAATTGTTAATTTAGTGAGACAGTTCCTTAAGTTGCACATCTGTACAAACACCAGGTGTGGGCATGTTTCCATTGTTCCCTTGCAATGAGAATACTGTGGATGTCCTTGAATGCAGTCCACCATGAATAGTGTGTGGCACAGCTGGGACTCAAAGTCTGAACCCCAGTTGTAGGGCATATGGACATCTGTGGACAGGATATATATTCTTTTTGCAGCTATGTGGTGTTTTGGAAATTGCACTTTTGCTGCTTTGATGCTACTCTGTCATCAGAATGTTGAGATATAGCCAAGCAGATAATATTTGGCCAAATAAAGCAGGAGAAAATGAGTTACAGTATTCCCAGAGAAGGAGAACATGAGTGAAATCTTTTATTCAACTGCACACTGGGTTGAATAAGATATGAAGGTTATCTGAATGCTGTGAGTAAAAATGAAATGTCATGGTTGTCACTGTTTTGGTTGTTTTATGCATGCAGAGTGCCAAATGTCATGTTTGAGTTATTTTATGAGAGACTGCAATAAGTTTTGTTTTTTTTTAATGATTTTATGATTCAAAACAAGCTTATCTGTAACAAATGTTTTGCGTGTTTTTGTACGGTACTATTTTGGCAACAATAATCATGGTGTTGGGTAGATGTTTATTAAAATGATATTAATATTAAAAGCAAATATAATATTTCAAAAAAAGCCATATAATTTATGCTGTGTTCAGAGTCATGGGAAATGGAATATGAATGAGTAGATGTGCTTCTGTTGAGTCTAGTTCTCTGCCAAGTGCCTAAATGCCAGACTGAGAGACACACACCACACACACACAGTTACAATTCTGAAAGAATAACTGTTCCTCAGTTTCATAATCTTCAGATGGTCAGGATCTCAAAGGCAGTGGACTTGAGCAGTTTCTGCGGTTCCCTGTAAGAGATGTGCTCTGACTGGCATTACTCCAGGAGCTGTTAATTGACCCACACAATACTCATTATAGAACAGAGATAAACTCTCCTTTTAAAGCTGAAAATGATTAACAATAAAATGGGATTTCTCGGTTGCACAAAGTATAGTCTTAGAGTCCAGTTTGTGGCAATTTGATGAAGGTCATCTGTGAAGCTTGTGATGATATACTAAAGGCTGCAGTGGTGTGAGTAAAACATGTTAGGAAGATGAGAAAATCTCCTGATGGGCTGGAGACATGCTCTTTGTTCTAATGTATCAGTTTATCAGGGATCTGCTATTGTGAATGGTTTTGTCACTGGAATTGAAGCTGAAATTAATCTGCAGTGGCACTGAGGATCTTGGGCCATGATTCTGGAATCCTAGAAGTAGGACACTTAGACTGGTTACCAATATAGTATATAACTTAATACACAAACAAAATCTTATAATATGAGCAGGTCTGACTTTTCAGAGTCTCAAATAACCTATCTATGAGACAATTCTACTCATATGAGACTCTTTTGGGGTCTCTGACCTTTTGATGAGTCAGGTAGTAACACCAGCTGCTTAAAATCCTCATGCATGTTGTGCCTCCTGTGTTGACAAATCTAGGCAATCAGGAGAAAATTTTTGAAGTGGCAACATGTAATACTGGGTGAATATGTGCTGATCAAGTGTTTGTAAAAGTGAATAAAGCTTGTGTGTGTGTGTGTGTGTGGGTGTGTGTGTGTTTGTGTGGGTGTGTGTGTGTTTGTGTGTGTGTGTGTGTGTGTGTGTGTTTGTGTGTGTGTGTGTGTGTGTGTGTGTGTGTGTAACTGAGAGAAAGACTAAAAACTGGCACAACAGTAATCAATCTCTGTCAGACTTCTTCCCTCTCATCTACTTTTGGTAAATTTGAATGTGCGCTCTTAACATATCATGTATGGAACGTGATACCGATCGAACTGTGAAAGCTGAGACACACACATCCTCCCACTGGCCAGTGCTGCCAGTAATGGAGATTACTCTGACTAATCCAACAGTGTGAGGTTGAAAGATCACCTGCTGTAGGAAGGGCAAAATCACAGAGGGAGGGAGGGAGGGAGGGAGAGACGTTTAAATACTGTTACTGAAGAGCTTAGTAGCTGAGCAAGAATTGTAGACAGACTAGAACACTCACCATAACCAAGTCTATGGATTATATACATACGCATGTACCCAAGACAAAGAATAAAGATGGAGAACGTATAGATCTCAGCCATCGCAGCAAGACCTCAAACTGCATCAAGCTATCCACTTTCCAAACACCACTATTTGTTCTCTGTAAATGTAATATGTCTGCTTTTGTATTGGAGAGAATGTGTTGCTGCTAACCAAAATTATCTAGAAGGGCTGAATTTCTCTCGTATGAGATTCATTTAGAAGCAAATGTGACTTTCATTTTGCCCACACACACACACACACGCCCACACTAATGCTATAACATGACTTGATGGCAGCAGATTTAATCTTGAATGATATTTCTTCTGCCTACTATTCGTGAGTGCCTCCTAACGTATAAAGCATTGTATGATAGTATGCTAACATTTGGAGCTAAGAGCATGCGCTGTGAACATAGCCAAGCTGGCAATTTATAGCCAGATAATAATAACAGCAAGAAAAGAGAAAAAGAACAGGCTGCTGAAGATAGTCCGCCAGCCTCTAATTTTGCAAATTGCATGGAAGTGGGAACCGTTCATTTAACAATCAGTGTAGGGACTGCCCACATTGTGGGGACTGCCATACTGGAAAATTGTAATTTATGAACACATACTCAGAAGCACACACAAACACAAATAAATATATAGACACCTTAAAAAGCGCAGCTTTTGCTCCTACTGTCAGGTGTCCATGAGGAGTGTTTGCTGTGTGTATCGGGCTAGGTCATGGGAGGGCATTGTAGTGATTGTTTTGATGAGAGTGTTTAGTATACTGCACTATAGTGCAGATTGGGAAGGGTGCGTTCAGTTAAAAGGTGAAAAAAGATGTTAATCCACAGTTTTGCAGATTTGACTCCAGGATTTAAAATTAGGACTCAGAGAATTTGGTTTGACAGGTTGCCGCCATTAAAAAGGTTGTTGTGAGTTCTCATCCATTATTTCAGTATAGTGTTTTTCATTAACTTGCACATGACAGCGTTTTCTTGCACTAAGAAGAAGCATATCGCTGGACTGAGCTGCAATCCTTCTCTTTGTTTAAAATTCCCAGGACCTACATTTGTTAAATACTTTTCCAATTCAAAACCTTTCTGAAATACATCTCCTTTAGTTTGAGGGACAAAATTAAGATTGTCTGCAAAGATATGGGAACTGTGGAGTTAGTTTCTCTCACAGATTCACACACTGAACAGCAGGGGCTTATGGGAAAGAGGGAGGGCTTTTTACAAGCACAAAGATGGGCCACACACACACACACACACACACACACACACACACACACACACACACACACACACACACACACACACAAAACTGGCCATTCCCGAGCCCCTGGCTGCATTTTTTAGCCCCTTTGAAAAGTTTCTTAGGAACATGAGAGAAGTTATGATCCACAGGAAGTCCCTACCCAGCTGCCTGAGAGAAAGAGCATTCAGAGAGACTCATTGCATACATGCTCATACACACACACATGCATGACCATTGCACAGGTTTTTTTTTTGCAGGGTTGCCCCAGACATGACTGACACTGGCTATTGTATGTTGGGAAGCATGTTCTAGTGTGTCTGTCAGCAAGGGAGGGAGCAGGAGTGAAGGAACAAGAAACTAGCATAGTTTATTCACTTAATGTAAAATGAGTATTGCATTAATCATTAAGATAACTCGTGGTTTAATCTGAATCTTTATATGCCCCAAACAGTGCTGTAATTGCTTTTAGGTTTTTTGTTTTTCCTAATAATATCAGGCTTTATATGCTGTATAAAGGGTTATTGAGATCACAAGCATGAAATGTTTATGCAGGGCAGTTGTGCTAGCAGCTAGCACACAGGGGGAAGATGTAGTGTGGAGTTTCACATGCATGCATTTGACATATCTTAATCCCATGGGATTAGGTGATTGCTTGTTGGTGGGATTAAGCACTGTCTATGGTAACAGCTGTCTACTCTACACATGTACACACACACTTCCAAACTTGACAGAGTGGTGCAGACATAATTTTCAGTGGCACAAGTTCTGTAATGATGTTGAGTAACGTTGGGTGTTTTAAGTGTGTGTGTGTGTGTGTGTGTGTGTGAGAGAGAGAGAGAGAGAGAGAGAGAGATCCTGTAATGAAGTCTTTTCCTAGTGGTCAGGTTTCCTCTGGCCTTCACAAAACATTAGTGATCTTTGCTCCTACTCTATCCATGCTTTCCTCGCTCATTCTCTCTCCCTCTCTCTATCATTCTCTTTACCGCTCTCATTCTCTCTATAATCCTCTATCATCCTCTCTCTCTCTCTCTCTCTTTCTCTCTCTCTCTCATTCTCTCTCATTCACGGGCTGTTGGCTAGCAGCCAGTGTAAATCACTAGTGAGTCACAGCAATTCATCAGAACCAGGCTGGAGAGGGAGAGCAGATACATTGAGGCTGTGAGCGACATGGAAATGGATAAACCTGTCCACGACAGCTCATTTATGCTGAGCCGTCTTCTCTAGCTACTCACTCTCTTGCTCCCACAAACACACTAGTCAGAGTCTGACCCCCACAATCAGAGCCATGGCTGAAAACCCAGTCATGGCCAGGTCTACCACTTAATCATGCATTATGCCAAAACCCTAACAAACAAAAACAACAAAATCCTATCATTACAGACATTGCAATACAGAGGCACAGAAACACACAGTGAATGCTCAGAGATACAGAGTCTCTGATCGATAGGCTCAGACAGCGAAACCATAAGTTTCTTTTTTTTTTTTTTTTGGTGATATTGGTGCATTTTGATCAGTCATATTAAAAAAGGCTCTTAGTTGACCTGGTCTGCAGTTATTTTGTGTCTTATGGCACACTTGTATTTTCCCCATGGAAAATGATTCTATATACGAACCATAGTGGGTAAAAATTGTAATTTTTTCAAAGGGAAGATTAATGAAGTATTGGATGGATATTTTCTAACCATTCAGCCTGTGGTTATGCATAACTTTGCAGTGTGGGATACATGCAATGTCTATTTCAGCAGGGCCCTGCAGTAAAAACATGTGGTGCATGTTTTGTTATCCGAATCTTAAATTTCATTCTGTGACACCTTTAAAAAATTTTTTAATTTGGACTGTTTTGACAGCTGATGTGGTGATTTCTCTGTGTGTGCGCACACGCGTGTGTGAGTGTATGTGGTATGTTTGGAGACTCTTGGCCTCTCGTGGTGGAAGCTCTGTGAGTGTGAGCTGGGGGAATGTGGGGGGTTGTGTTTTAATGTTTTGGGGCTCTTGCCAGGATTCTGGCCAGCCAATCATATCACACATGGGGGATGGGAGGAAAGGGGATAAAGACGAGGGAAGAAAAAGTGGAGAGTAATGAAAGAATCATAAAGGAAGTGGGCCAGAGGCATCTGGGGCACAGAGAGCAGAGTGGGAAGACCTGCTGGTGGAGCAGTGCTGAACTCTCATGTCATTTTGTTATATTAATGATCGCTGCATATCTTTGCAGCTCCTAGTTGGGATGTTTATTGATAATTTGTGTTCAGTTGTAAGTTAAAAATAAAATCACTTAATAAATATGGTCAAATGTCCATTCAAAGAAAACAAGCAAGATTGATTTTGGGCCAAAGTTCTGTAGTCACTGATGGGTTTTCACTAATCTAAGGTATTAATCTTGTATTCAGTAATCTAAAGTACTAATATGGGATTCAGTAATCTAAAGTATAAATTTAGTATTCAGTAATCTAAGATATTAGTCTAGGGTTCCTCTCTTGATTGTTTGTGACTGAGAGTCTGCTGACAACATAGGTGTTAGAGAATGTTTTTTCCTGCTGGATGTAGAACCTACTTTAAGAGGGGAAACTGGGTTAAAGGCAAGGGTTGCCCCTAGCAACGGGCTTCCCTGTAAAATGGCTCCCCACACTAGACCTTCCTGTTCACACATCCTCAGACATACAAACATGCACAGAGCAGTGAATGAATATGATCTTGCTTATAAATTAAGGCCATGCAAACTTTTACACTAAGTAAAAAATATTAGATTACCATCATTCAAGAGAATTAAAATTCATCATGAATGCAATTGCCAGCAAAAAAATCAACTCAACTGCCTCAGACTGAACATTTAAACAAAGTATTCTGTATAAACTCACCTGAGGTAGATTGTGTAAACTGTTAATGTAAACTCACCCGAGGTAGACTATAAACTCGCCTGAGGTAACAATCATCTGCATCATTGCATCTTGACCAATTGATTTTTTCATGTTATATTTATTTTCTGTTTTTTTATGTTATAAAATGTAATAAAATAATCAGTTTTCAGGTCTGTGTAGTGTACTGATGAGAATGTATAAACAACTGTCATTTGCTTCATTAATGTCCTTTTTCCGTCCCTCTCTTCTAGACACACCGTATCTCTTCAGTGGATGAGGAGAACTCTGGTATGGAGCCCTACGATGATGAAGACTTTTTCTCTGGTTCAGGCTCTGGCTGTGAGTTTGTGTGTGTCTGTGTGTATCTGTGCATGTGTCTGTGTGTGGTGAGAGGAGAGTGTATATGTATATATGGTTGTTTACCCTACACGGAGAGTTAAAACGTTGATCTCACCGAACATTCTGGCAAAGTGCTCTATTAGAATTAAGTAAGAATACAAATCCTTTTTGTTGTTAATGTCAGAGTTACGGCTGAGCATTTTTACAGTTTTAGTATTAAAACGATGCGTATAACCACACAAATGTTGTTATATTAAACAAATGAAGGTCTTTGTAAAACAGTGAGTCTGAGTGCATGAGCTTGGGACATGGACAGTAAATCTGGATTTGTGTGAATTGCATAGTAGGTGACAGCTGCATTATTTAAAAGTCCAACACTGACACCCAATCTCCATTCCAGCTGGGATGATTTTCTCAACACCGTTTCATCAATCTCCCCCCCAACACACATACACACACACACACACACACACACACACACACACACACACACAGTTTCCACAAGTTCTTATGAAGGTTTCAGCTCCCGCTTTGTGTACTATAAGATCCACAGTAAAGTTGCACATTGTTACAAGCTCTCTTGTCCATTAAGATAAATAAAGAACACTGCTGTGAGTGTGTGTGTGTGTGTGTGTGTGTGTGCGCGTGTATCTTCCTGCATGATCACCTAATTTGCAGACATTTAATTACATCACTGTAAATAGGGTCACTCAATCAGATGGAATCTGGGTGTGCACAGCTTTATTCCTCTGTGTGTAGATGTGTGCATTCCATAGTAATAGTTTTTCCTCAGACCTATAAAAGAAGAATTAATTGTGGTGCAGTTGTGTGTGCATGCTTTTAATGCAGTGTATTTGCATGGTACTGTGTTTATGTGGGAGCACAGAATGTCCTTGGGTTTTGGATAATTACTGTACAATGTATTTTCAAAATTCTGGTCAGTATTTTGCAAGGGCTATACGATAGCCATGCAGGCAATTTTAGCAAGATATCATATCTCATTAAAGTGGTGAAAATAATGATCTCTCTTTCTCTCTGTCTGTCTCTTCTACTTTCTTTTGCACTGTCTCTCTACAGTCCCAGAGACAGGTGTAAGTCCCACTGCAATGGTTGTGTCATTCACCACAGAAGAGCCTCTCCCACTTTCAACAACCCAGGCCACTGGACCCATCCCCTCAGCACCCCCAGCTGCAGAACCCAGCAGCACGCCATCGCCAGAAACCGAGCGAGAGAGCGGTGTGGAGTGGGAGACAGAAAGCGAGAAGGAGAGGGAACCGGAGATGGAGATGGAGAGAGAGCAGGAGCTGGAAAGGGAGCAGGAGAGAGAAAGAGGAAAGGACAAAGAACGTGAAAGAGAGAGAGAGCAGGCAAGGACTACAGGTGTGCCCAGAGCCCCTGCACTTCCAGTGGTGACCACAGACTCTTCACTCACTCTGGCTGAGACTACTGTACCTGCTGACACAGAGGACCCTAGCACCACTGAAGAAGAGGATCTGTTTATCACCAAGGAATTGTCCCCTTTCAATTCATTCAGCACAGAGGAGACCATTACAGAGGATGTCACAACCAACGAAGTTCTTCCCACCACTGTTGCCTCCAGTACAGCTCAGCCAACCACTATTCCAACCACACCCAGCACTGCCCCTCAACATCCACGGAAACCACAGGCCACGCCCAGCAGAGTCACTCCTGCTGAAAGCAGCACACATCCAGTGTTAACCTCTACTATACAGGTAATACAACTCAGAAGACAGTTTGTCTCCTGTGGGGTTCTGCAAGGAGCCTTTCAAGAGAAAGTTTTTCTGCTGTTCTCTTTTTATGAATAAAATGACTAAATTGTTGATGTCTGATTAAATTGTTTAAAAACTATTTACTATTTACACTCACAGGAGGGTAGAATAATTGTGTAATATAAAAAGTTTTTTTTTTTTTTAGAACTAGTCAGAATATTTGAAACTTTTTACTAAACCAAAATTATTCTAGTTTCTTTAAAATTAGTTTTATTTTTCTCTTTTTCTTTCAGGGGAGAGCTCCAGATGCAACACTAAATAATGAAGTTGCAGGGGCAGGTCCCACCGAGGAGGATGGGACTGGAGAGGACGGTCAGTACGGCAATGAAGTGAGGCATGACAAAGGTGCACCGGACATGGCAGCAGAGCCTGATTTGACTGGCAACACAGTAGATACAGGAAGTTCAGCTGCTCAACTTCCTCAGAAAAACATTCTGGAGAGAAAAGAAGTTTTGATAGGTGAGATGAACCTCTGAACTATTTCAAATGGTAGTTATCTGTATAGACGGGTTTTTAAGAACACTACATCCAAAAGAGTCCAAAAGTCTGAGTCTCCTGTGAACAATTGAATAATTTGGCACTGGGTTAGTTTTCAGCAGAAAGAATTTCTCAAACCACTGCACTAGGCTTCTATCACACTGGCCACTTTTACATGAGGTCTCAAAACTTTTTAGTAATAGGATTCATAAGAGTCATCTTAATTGGAAAACACCTCATATAAACACCTCAATCAGAATAGAGTACTTTGAGCTCAATCCAAATAATTTTTTTAATCCAATCAAAGGAGATTATGAACTCTTTAAATAGTCCAGTAAAACCAGTAATGTTGGCTTGCATCGGTCATCTTTCACAACAGGAGCCTTTGCACAATTATATGCTGATCAAGAAACTATGGCAAGTGCAAGTCTGGTGTTCTTAGACTCTTCTGCTCTGTGAGATCACCACTGTTGTACTGGGCTCCTTTCAATAGTTATACTGTTAAACCCTGATGATTACTATCAGTTTTTTTCTCTCTGTTTCCTTCTGTCCGTTCTATGATATAATTTAATCTTTGTTTGACTCATCATTCCCCTTTGTCCATTTGTGGAGGTATTTTGTGTCATTTTTTTCCTGAGTTTAATGCTGTGTGTTCTTGTCTGTTTTATCTCTAGATCTCAGTTGCTAGGTTAAGGTATATCTACATCAGAGGTCTCATTCATTCCATTTAACTTCTTAATTTTTGATGATTCAAGATGAATGTGAAATGCACTTCAGTTAATAGTTGTGTTCCCTTTTGTAGAGCTTGCAGTTTGTATAACTGCTCCTTGTAAAAATGTCATTATGTCAATATGATCATAAATATATCACCATAATAATTTTCTGCTAATGTATTTATGGTGGAAATTGCACTGTGATGTAAATAATTATTTTAGGGGTGCTCAACTCCAGTCTTGGTGATTATCTTCCTGTGGACTTTAGTTCCTACCGTAATATAATATATAATCAATCCTTCCTGTTATCAAGCCCTTCAGTAGCTGAATATTAAAGCTAGGTTTGTTGGAACTAAACTCTGCAAGATCTCTAGGACCTGATTGAGGATCCCTGAACCACATCAAGATATCTGTCATTTATGAAGCTATTTTTCAAGTGGTCTCCTTGGCAAGTCTCATTAGCCTTGCAACACACAACACTCAACATACTGAATACCATTTCATACTCTGTCACAGTTTATAGACCATCATGAACCTCATGGAGGTTTGTCCACCGGACCTGTGCTGGTCCTACTGTGGGGAACACACTCCTCACCTGTCTTAGTCCTGCTGTGGAGAACACACTCCACACCTGTCTCCTTCCTTTCTTGCTGTTTCTCCCTTCATCGTGATCTCTCTTTCTTATTTATCTCACATGTTGTTTCCCTCTCCTCAGCAATTCTGAGGGGGGGGGGACTTGTTTGCCTTTGTAATTGCAGACATCCTGGTATTAAGTAAAGCTGAGCTCTAAGGTAGCACAATATTAGTGGGTACTTATCCAGACCCCCTCCTCAAATTAGTTGAATATTTATATTAATACACTAGAATCTTTGCTGGAAAAGCAAATTTTAAAGTCTCACTTCTCCTTCCCCCTGTTTACGAATTTGTGGAAATTTGGAAATTTGTGCTTGTTCACCTCTTTCTTTCTATCATTCATCTCTAGGTGTGTACAAACTATATTACTACACACCATATTAGCAATGTAAACTGAACATCTTAATATTATGTATTCACTTTGTAAGTTAAAAAAGTGCAAAATATTTGTACGTACGATTGTCAGTAATAAGAATGTTTTTCTCTTCCTTCGTGTGTCCAGCGGTGATTGTTGGTGGTGTAGTGGGGGCACTCTTCGCTGCATTCCTGGTTATGTTGCTTGTTTACCGGATGAAGAAGAAAGACGAAGGCAGCTACACCCTGGAGGAGCCCAAACAAGCTACAGTCACCTACCAGAAACCAGACAAACAAGAGGAGTTCTATGCCTGAATATCCACATCCTCTTCTCCTCACATCCCTCCATCCTTCTAGTCTTCTCTCTCTCTCCGACACTTCTTTCTTCCCTTCATCTCATTCTTTTTCTCTCCTGACTCCCTCTTTTCTCCATGTGAGTGCCTCTCACTCGAAGGACTTGGAACTTTTGTTTGAATGGAAAAAGATAAGCAGAAAAAAAGAAAGTGGCTATGGACAGAATTTTGGGGAATGGGCTAGGGATTCCACACATACACAAAGAAAAAAAACCACCTTTTAAAGTATGTGTTGCTATTGGTATGTTTAGGATTGTTGTTCTATAAAATTATGACCTGAAACGTTTTGTAAAGACACATATGCTCTACAACTGCACAATATTCCTCTCCAGTTGAACATAGAAAAGCATGAAAGAGGGAGTGAGGAGAAAAACAGTGGTCATGGAGGGTCACAGAGGGCTGAGGGCGAGGGCTAAAAACGATGAGAGGGGAATTAAGAGAAGGATAAGATGAATGCCAAGACCAAGCCACTCTGAACAGATCACACATCTTTCTGTCACAAAGATCAAAGGTGAAATGTTGCGTGGTGCCTTCCACTTCCCTGGTGCTAGATGCCAAGCTTGGGCAGAGAACAGTGTGTGTGCCTGATTGTGTATGTGACTGTGTGGCATGACAGTGCTGCCATCTGTGACATATGCACACAGTCCTGCTCCCTCTGCTGGTGAGAGAGTATGTCAGCAAGACTGGCCTCAAATGACTGTAGTACTATTTGTTTGGAGCAGGGAAAAAAACAAAAAGACTGTACAATTTACAGCACATATAAATGTTGAGGAAATATCTGCTGTGAGGGAGCGCATGCAAAGAATCAGAGGACTAACCTCTCCTCTGTACTGTACAAAGACAATTAGTTATCAATAGTAATAATAATCAGTAATATATCAGCAGCTCTGAGTGGAAGGTAAAAGATTATAATAATATTAGTAGTGAAGGATATTATCTATTTAGCTGTGCAGTAAAGGTTTTATTGGTGTAAATATCAACTTTTTAATGTTGATTTATCCTGCTTTTAATTGTTTTTTACTTTAAACTTATAAACATCTTTGCACACATCCTTACTCATATCACTTTAGAAATATAAATCTAAATGGCAACATAATGTTACAGGAAACTAAAGAGGAGTTTAATTTGACACAGTGAACCTTCTTTTCCATCACTTTAGATGAAAGAAAAAAATTAAAGATTTCCCATACTTTGTTTTTAATTTATTGTAAAAAGCACAAGCTTACAAAACTTGGTGTCTCATTTGCTCTTTGACTCTGTCACACATACACCTCACCACCAGAACCTGTCAGTGGTACTCTGGGGAGCTGGAATTTGAATTCAATTCAGACAGGAGGCTGAATTCATATAGTGGGTATTGACTGCGTGATCAGGATTCGAGAAATTAGCTAGGGTTTGGTCTTTAGGTCAGGTTTATAGAAACAGGAGAGGTTCCAGAGGAATATTGTGTTTAATACTGGGGACTTCAGGTTAAAGCTAGAGCTTGGTAAAAAAATCAAGTTTACACAGTTTTCCCGAAAGTGTAAATGTGGTCACTCAGGACATGCCTGGGTCCAAATTAGCTTCTGTGGTTTTGAACTGGAGCTAAAAGGCTAACATGGCTTATGATTAAAGGATGCTTATTGATGATTTTGGTTTCTGTTGCTGGATACACAAAAGCAAGTCTATATAAGATTACTGAACAACTCAATGCATGGTGCTAATTGGAGGTCCTAAGCTTACTTTGTTAGCCTTGCGCTACAAGGGTGAAATTAAATAAGTCCAATTTGGACCCTCATCATGACTGGGCTGACTGACTGCTTCTTGGGCAAGTGGAAAACTAAATGTTGTTTGATTTTGAATTATTCCTTTAAGACATTTCATAGTGCAGACATTTTATTGAGATTGCAGAAGGGCCAGGAACTTTTTTTTTCTGGATGCTTTTGATTATGTTGTTCTCATAAGTCAAAAGTGATGCAGATTGAGGTGATTCAAGCTACATGGCTGCACAGTTAGCGTTAGGTCCACATGCATGATGTAGCAATAATGCAGCTGTTAACATCAACACATTCATATGCTGTCACCCTCAGCAGGGAGAATGTACTGGTCTTTTAAAACCTTGACAAATGCCATAGTATGAGTCCGACTGGCATGGCTGATGTATCGCATCATTTTGTATGCCACAGTAGTGGCTGTCATTTGGGATGGTCTCCGTTACCACCTATAGAGAGCACAGCACAAACACTGAAGCACTGCAGAATGGCCCACTGTGTTCCTTGCGGCCCACTCTAGCGGACCCCTGGTAAACATATCACTTCGACGGGCGGGTTGAACCACACTTCTTAGTACAGCCCATCTATTTTATATACAGAGCTCCATGTAATGGGGCTAAAATGCCTAAGAGTACTAGCAATGGAATTACCCAAGCATCCTCAATTATATCACAGATTGCTTGTGTGCACAACTGAGACTTAAAGAGTGTGAGGGTCATCCTGGGGTAGGGTTGTAGGCATGTGAGGTGGCTGTACATCTATCTAAGATTGTAATATCACAGTGGTGCGCATGCACCTGTAGCTTGAACTTTATATTCTAACCTCTATGATTAGTTCATGCCTGTGTGTGCATGTATGTGCCCATGCTGGCTGGAATGTAGCCGGTGTCCCCCCCCCCCCACCCCCCAGCTCTTCTTCCATTATGAGTAGGCTATTTAATGGACTGGGTTTTCTTTGGTTAGCTGCGTAGCTGAATATAGAAGGAAAGACTGTCCAGTACAAATATCCCTTACCATTTATGTTTAAATGTTGGCTTAAATAATTTGACTAACTGATCTCATTTAGTGAAACAACTCCTAGGACACATCCTCTTACACTCATTACTATAAAGCATGCACAAACATGTGCACGTCCACCTCTGAAAACGACACCGGTCACAACAATTAGAACTGGGACCTTGGGAAATTCCGTACGACCAGTCTGACATTATACACCTATGATTCAATACTCTAATGCTGTCATCAACACAATCTCAGCAATGGCTCATTGGTCATGCCTTTACTTTTACAGTGAGCGTGTTTGCTAGGTCAGTGTATGGATACATAGGATAGTCATAAGGCTTCAGTTATCAAGATGGCATGATTGTTCAGAAATTTTTAAAGGTACAAATTGTTTGACATGGCATTGTACCTTACACGAAGCTTATGATCACTTGTAAGAATGATGTTTGGAATGTCTTTGACATACCATGTACAAAAATGCAAAAAAACAAACAAAAACAAAAAAACAAACAAAATCCCTCTACCAACCATACCACCTGTCTGACCTCTGTACATTTATTACCAACACAAGTGCTCACTCACTTGCCAACTCCAACACCCTCACTTGGAAATGTGCAGCAGTCGCTGTGTGTTAAATTGAATGGTCTCGGTAGAACTTTGGGTTTACTTTGTTTTGTTTTTTTTTTCTACTCATCTACCTGTGACCTGTTTCTCTTTACACCCATGGCCAAATAAGATGTAGGCCTTCATGTGTCTGTGTGTCAATCACAGACCAGCATGGTCTTGATGTGATGGTTGCCCATTGTGTTTTATACATGCACATTTTTAAGAGATGATTTTGATTCTCATAAGTTGGTTTGTGTATAAGGAAGCAAAGTTCTGTCACTAATATGCCACTCTGTTATAAATAAAAGACCTGACTGGGTAGTTCTGGATATCTCTGGTTCTTATTGGTTAGGTATTTCACTAAACAGGTATTTCATGAACACTGTTCTGGACAACAAATGGCCCAGGGTTTTTATTTTGCTAGTTAGGCACCTGGTTCTCAAGGGGAGAGGGGTAGAGGGAGAGAGGTAGCGCTTTTTCAAAGCCAAACAATTAGCAGGTTTTTTTTTTTTTCAAATTGAATTTGAAAACAAATATATTTAAAATGTTTGTTTTTAAATACCATGAGACCTTTGTGAAATTTAATTCAAACATAAAAAGCACAATACCCTCCCTTTCCATGTGGGCTGGGACAGTGATAATAGCTGCCTTGGTGACTGTAGTGTGTAATTAAAACAAGAGTTGCTTTAATTTAAAAACAATGAATGTTAAATTATTTAAATTGTAAGAAAAGACAGTTTAAAGTGAAATATCTTGAAATGAAGGAAATAAACTCATTACTCCAGAGAGCAACAAGAGGAATATCAGAAATGTATAAATATAGTTTGATCTTTCTAAACATCAATGGCTTTTTGCTTCTTTCTTCTCCTACTAACACATCTTATGTTATTTGCATTTATAGCAGACATAAAACACATTCCACCCTGTGCAGTGCTCATCCCAGCTATTTATGACAAGAGATGTCTGAGGAGAACCCTCGGCATAAGTAAGGGAGCCCATGAACCCCAGCTACCATCTGTTTTCCTCTGACCCCCACCAACCTGCCATGCACCATCTGGTAGGAGGTACCAGACTATTTAGTCATGCAAAATCAGACTAAAGGACAATTTCTATTCCAGAGTGGTCTTGCTGCTGGTTTCTACTCACCCACGCACTGGTCTTTCACTGGTCTTTTCACTGATGCAATGTTAGTCGTGCAAAACTGACTGAAATTGCAATATGCAATAACCATGCTGCACTGTAACTATGATGTTTTTACTGCTAACAGTTCTATTATGGACTACAACTTTTGTATTGCCTTTGTGTGTCTCTGTCCTGCAAGTAGGAATATTTGCACACTGTTAGGAACTTTTTTTTATCTGTTGTATGACATGTCTTTAAATGCAGGATGACTGTAATGTAGACAGAAAAATATGCCAGGGGAGATCACCTGCATCAGTACCTGCATTGAGAATACAGTGCCCATGAAGTGCATCAAGACTGCACCCCACCCAAAAGCCATGGATTAACTATGAGGTTTGCATCATGTGGTGCCCATTTCACTACATGTCTCAGGCCACATTGGTGGCAACACGTATGACCTACGCAGAACCAGCATAGAGGACAAGAGACTATACACACTCAGGATGTAGTGTTAATTGGAGTTAGCACTGTTAAGAAGATTTAACATACAGAAAGTGGCAGGTCCAGACAACATTTGTGGATGGGGACTTAGAGCAAGTGCAGCAGAGCTGGCTGATGTCTTCACAGACCTACTCAATATTTCTGTAGCACAGGCTCTAATTCCTACCTGCTTTGAAGCATCCACCACTGTGTCTCTCCCAAAGAAAAGCACAGTGATGTGTTCTGATGTCTACATGCTGGTTGTACTGGCTCCAACTGGGATGAAGTGCTTTGAAACTCTAGTGATGGCTCAAATACAGAAGAACAAATCAGGATGAACAAATTATATTCTTTGGATACTTTCTTGTCAACCTTTTGCCATCTGTATTACACTCTTGCATCTAGAGAGGAAGAACAGCTAGGTGTGAATGGTATCTTATAATTATAGTTGATCATTAGACCATTGAAAGAGGGCAGAGCAGCACACATTACTATTCATAAGTGAAATCCTTCTGCATCTACATCAGCAAAGATTTCACCTGGTCTCGCAACACCACACATCTCATCAAGAAGAGCTGTACTTCTTGTGAATACTTAACAAACGTAGTCATCCAGACATTTCAAGAACAGGTGAACCATTGAGAGGTTTGTCATCAGCTCCATCACATGATTTGGAAACTGTCCCACTCAGAATTGCAGACACCTGCAGCTGGAAGTTAAGAGAGCTCAGAAAATCCCAGGAATGGCCATTACACTACTGGAGGACATATGCTGCCCCAAGGTCTGAAGAAGGGACCGTAACATCTTTAAATCCACCTCACAGTCAACCTCTTCATACTCCAGCCATTTTCCGGAGAGATTATAGGGGTATGGGCTCAATTACTGCCAGACTATGGTGTATTTCTTTTTAACTCCAGACTATCAGGTTTGTGAATTACTTTCTCCCAATGCCCTTGGGACCTCCTACCCCTATCACACTCAGCTATCACAGTCAAATGTCTAGTAATATATAATCAAACTGTCTACCCTAACTACACTCAAGTATCAGAGCCAAATGTCTAGTAATGTATAAACAAAGCCCCTTTCCCAGCCATACTATCACATTGCTTTTAATGTAAACCCTATACTTGAAAACATTCTTGCATTACATGACAAATGAAAAAACTTTACCATTGCGTTTGCCCTTTTTAGACAAAAAAACGCTAAATGTCTACACTCCAAAAAATAAAAAATAAAAAATTCCCAAGGTAACATCTCGGATGCCATGTCTTTGGCAAACCCCTCATAGTCTTGACCTCTTTCATGTCATTAGATGCTCTATCCAAAATGCTGTTTTCTTATCTAACTCAGACCATTAACTAAAATCAACTATAACATACTTCCCTTTCAAGAATTTTGCATTGTAATAAATTATTCATACATGTCATTTACTTAGATTTTTTTTATCAGCAACAACTGTATTACTAACACAGGAATGTGGATAAATAGCTATTTTGATCTGAGGAAATATTATTTTGTTGGAACTGCAGGTTTACAGAAGCACAAGAAAAACTGTAGGAAAACCTGTTCTTTGACCTTTAATAAAAGGCTTAGTCACTAAGCATACAAAAATCTAGTGTTGTTATTCTAGCTTCTTTCAACTTAAAACAAGCTTTACAGTTGACTCTTGCTTACCTTTGTACACTTCTTTGTTTTAGCTCAGGTAATTATCAACTATCAACAACTAGGTGGCTTTGACAGATCTGGAGAAAACGTCACTTTTTATTATGCATCTTGAACATTTAAAACTAGAAACATTTCTATCCATTGAAAATTTTAAGTGCATGATAAGTAAGGTGGTAAATGAGTCATGTGATTGTTTTTCTTGAAAGGCCTTTGAGTTTTAATTTGTTGTTTTGTATAGTATGTTGTCTATGTTGTATTTTATGTCATATATGTTGTATTTTAATATGTTTTGAGTATGTAGGCTGCCATTCTGGCCTGGACTCCTTTGTAAAACTGATTTTTATCACAACTGAACTTTCTGGTAAAATATAAGTAAATAAATAAATAAATACAGTCTCCAATGGTTATTTGATTAATTAAGTAAAATTAATTTTAAAAATTACACAGGGAAATGAATTATTAAAACGGTGACTTCGTTATCTATTTCACCAGTAAGATTATTAATGTATCTGTCGGCTTTCTTTAACTTCAGCCAAAGCCTGATCAAACTGGACAAGAGGAGCGCATGTAATTTGCACGCACATCGCACGCTCTGGTCACATGACAGAACCTCGCCAGCTGGGGCTGATTAATTGAAATTCTCAATCACTAATCATTTGATTTAGAAGGAACCGTCATTTATCTCGCGCTTTTAGCTCGAGGCAATTGAGATTGGCAGAGTTAGAAGCCTTTTTTGAACAAGATGGTAGAAGATTCCTTGTCCGCTAGTGATTACGGTGCGTAAATTAACCTAAATTACTAACTACCCAAATAGTTTATTAACCAATAATTGTTTATTAGCGATCAGTCAGACTATTTGAGACTAATTGTTGGTTACCTGGGGTGGAGGTTTAATATTGACTGCTCAGTAGAGGCCTTTGATGTACAGGTGGGAATTTTATACTTTGACTTTAAGTGTAAAACTTCATTCCCAAGTTTTAGAAAAAGAATTTCTGACTCAGTCTTTGGGGAGTAGTTCAAGTTTGAATTGCTGTATGAACAAAATTATTTGACTTGTCATGGGCTTAAGACTAAGTTAATCCATTATCATGGAGCTCAGCAGTGATGTTCGTATTGCTCATTTGCAGAGGGCCTGTGTCCCTTATGTGAGGAGGATGGAGATGGGCTTTACCTAGGACTTGGAGTCACTGAGAGAGAGAGAGAAGTAGATGAAGAAAGAGAAGAGACAGAGCTAAAAAGGGAGCAGAGCAAAGATGATTGGATTAAAGGAGATGAACTTGCAGGTAAAGGGATCAATGAAGAAGGAAAGCAAAATGGTAAAAAAAAAGAGAAGGGAAAGGAAGGAATGGTGGAAGAAAAGCAGGAGACGACTGTACATGATGATGATGATGATGATGATGGCGACGACTATGGTCATGAAGGTGAGGAGGTGGAGATGGATAAAGAGAGTAGACCAGAAGAGCAGACTGAAGTCAAAAAGGGTGATGGAAAGGAGGGGTTGAGCAGTGACCGGGTTCATCAGCCAGTGAGAGAGGGGCGTGTTCTACAGCTGGACCCTGGCTGTCCAGTAAACCTGGTAATGGTATGTGAGGAGTCTGTCGAGAGGTGTGTAAGCGAGGAGCTCATGCTGTGTCCCTCCAAGTCCCTGTCCCTCCCCCAGAACCCTTCTCTGTCCCCACATCCCTCTCAGGACTCCCTGCCTCTCACTCTCCCACCCTCTGATCCCTCTCTGCATCCCCTACAATCCCAGCCAATGGGTCAGACCCAGGAACCAGCCCTCATTCCTGTGTCTGAGGCGCCATGTCTTGGGAAGCGTATGTATGGTAGTAGCCCATCTATGGAGCCCACAACCCTTGTTGCCCCTGGTCAGTTGGAGGTGACTTTGAGGCAGGTGTACACTACGCGCTGCTACACTCGCTTCAGTGGCCAGCCTGCACAACAGCAGCCATTACCATCAGTCCCACCAGACAGCAGCACTCAGCCCTTGGCATACATCACCAGCAGTCCTCTACAGCCAGCTGCACCCAAGAAGAAAATTCGCACTTCCTACACCACTGGTGAGTGAGTTAATGGGTTTTGGAGGGTGTGAGTTATGAAGTAACTCGGATTGTTTTCTTGCAACATGACTGTGTGTATAGATCAGTTGGAGGAGTTGGAGAGGGTGTTTCAAGATGATCATTACCCCGATGCAGAGAAACGGAAGGAGATTGCAATATCAGTTGGTGTCACACCCCAAAGAGTCATGGTTGGTGTAGTTTCTAAAGGTCTCATTTATAGTCCTTTTATTGCTTCTCTTTGACTTGTGCCATGGTGATATCTGGGCATATTGCACAAAAATGTGCACATCTTTGTGTCCTTCCAGGTGTGGTTTCAGAATCGTCGTGCCAAGTGGCGCAAAATATCCAAAGCCATAGTGAAGAAGCCACCTGAGAGCAGGCCCATGGCTCCGGCACCTGTCCACAGGTTCCTCCTAGGAAAGCCTAACTCCTTTTGCATTACCCATTATGTAATGCGTGCTTTTCTGTTTATGTGTGTGTGTGTGTGTGTGTAGGCCTCCTGTGTTCCCAGGTCCTGCTTTTGCACCTCTACCTCCCCAAACTGGAAACGCACTCCCTCCTTACAGCACCCTCTTCACTAACTCCAGGAGCCCCCCAGGTCCTCCACACTCCTCCATACCAGCTCCTTGTGCCTTAATTTAGTTCTGTGGAACAGATGTGCTTTGTCACAAGTTTACTCTCTGCCCTTGTGTATTGGCCCCCTGTTCCCAGGGAGCATGCATACTGCCATATTAACATACAATTCTCTCTGCCTAGTGCTCTCAATATTGTAGATATAGCCACCTGTACTTTTATTTTTTTATTATTTTTTTTTAATTAAAAAAATGAGTAGTTTTGCAATATGAAGTCCCACTGTCACTAGTATTCCCTCTGCATGTTTTATGGCTCTGAAAACAGGCAACATGGATGCAGGCACTGCCTGTGTTTCTCATGGGGGATCATTGGACTACATACCCCCAGTCATGCAGAGTCCGCCTCCTCTGCGCCGTGCCTCCTTGCCCTACTTTGCTGCGTATAACCCCCCCACACACATGCTGTCTGTGCTGCTGGACACTTCAGAGCACAGTGAGCCTCAGGTCCTCAGCCTGCACACAGACCATGGGTGAGTACTGCTGTCTGCACTTGCACTACCCTCATACACCACTAGAGGGCACACATTGACCTTCAGCATAAAGTCTGTAACTGAAGATACCAATTCTGTTGAGCATTAGCAGTAATTGCCTCTCAATATTACGTTGACTCTGTTGCAGGTTTGACTATGATGCTGCTGGATCTTCTACTAGGCATGAGTCTGGTCCTGGAAATGCTCAGCCTTTCCCACTTAACACATGCACCCAGCAGCACAGCACCTTATTGCCTCAGCAACCTAACCCTCTCTTTGCTGGGCGATCAGATTGCTTTGTTGGGCAGTCCCACCCGCTCCTGCCGCAGTACTCCCGCCTATCTTACTTCACCCCCTCTCCGTACCTAACCCCCAGCCCCAGCGAGGGCACCACTGCCTCCACTGTGCCCCTGAACCCAGGCACCAGCAGTGGGCTACTTGCCTGCTCTACTGGAGGACATGCCTATTTCCAGTACCCAAACAGCAACCAGATACTACTGCAGTCTGGGGTGCAGGGTAAGATGTGAGCATGTGTTCAAACATGTACACATAAAAACAGTCATTTTGAACTGTAGTTTTTTGTGTAGCATTTCAGGCCTACGCGTGGGCTGGTGATGCGTGTGGTCATTCGGGTCAGTTTCCACCTGCGGTCCTGAGGCCACAGTTCACTTCTCAAAGTCATGAAGGCCACTATCCTCCACTACTCCCACCCCAGCACTATGCTGTTCCTCCAAGAGCATCATGCCCCAGCCTGTCCAAGTCTACCCCCTCTGATCCCATGCTGAACAGCACCAAACCCGAGTTGGAGGATGCAGCACAGAGCCAGCAAGCCAGAGTCAGTGAGGCAGAGACTGTTTTCCACTGTGACTTCTCCCCCATTCACTTCTGATGTGACCAGGTACCACAGGGGTTTAAGTTGGGGAGGCTCATGAAGAGCATTGGGGACTTCAGTGTACTTAATGCTTGACTCTAATCTATAAATAAGATCAATTGGTAACTTCCAGTTGGAAGACTATGCTGTTTCTTCTTAGTGTTTGGAATGAATGTGTATTTTTGACAGAACTGCTTTAAAAGGTTTCTTGTTGGCATTTGAGTTCAGCTTGAGAGGAATTAAACTGCGTATGAGGGAGAAATGTGTTGCTGTCATTTGGTTTCCTGTTGTGTGTTTCAGGGCCAGCAGCACTGAGTGGAGCTTCTGTACTTTCTTTTTCTTTTTTTTGGCTGTTTGACCACAAACTACATTAAACTGCCATTTCTCTTGCGATGTGTGGTTTGTTTGTTTTTTTGTGTGGTTGGTAAATTATTTTTTTTTTCTAAATAACTTTCAGTATCTATAGCAAGCACATGATGGGGTAGCTGAGATACAAATGTCCAAGGCTTGGAAGCAAAGGAAGTACATCATTTCAATCAATGAAATGAAAGGTGATATTCAGCCACTAGAGGGCTCCCTTTCACCCCTGCCCTTCAATAGCAACCAACTGCTCAATTATTACATGTAATGTATCTGCTTTCTCAAAGTGGATCCACAGACTGATCATTTTTACTTTTCATATCAAATACTTTCACTTGGGTCACTTCTGATCGTTTATTGGGGCAAGAAAAAAAAAAATTTCATCTACTGTAAGGTAAGTAGTTACTATCTGAATAATGGTGTGTTCTGAACTTGTTTTCAGAAGTCTTATTCCAAGATGTAGCAAACCTGGGCCCCCTCTTTGTGAGGTATGTTATTTAATGTACATAACATGAGGGAGGTTGTAAGCAAAAGAAAGGAGTTAACATGGTGCGTGGTGTTGACATTTTTGAATATGAGCTATATAGAAATGCTTCATCTGAGCACTGTTCAAAGCGTGGGTGTGAGGGACAGCGCCTCAGGAAGTGCTGGTGTGGTTTGTAAGAAGCTGCATAAGTATATGCCTCTCACTCAGTGTAAGCAAGGAGGAGAGAGATGTCTGGAACCCGTTCACTGTGCTGCCGTGTCAACACGGCCACCCATGTGTCTGCTATCTTCTATCTGGTAATGACTTCACACACACACCCTCATGGTGATAATTTTATATTAATAAAATTATATATGGGTGTGGGGATTTTTTTTTAAATTTATTTAAGCATGTATGTTTTGTGTATTCATTCCTGTATGTTTAATCATAATTACAGATAAAGTTAAATATTAATAAATCAGCTAGGACAGGTCTGTTTTACTAAAAAAAAAAAAAAAAAAAAAAAAAAAAAAAGGAACAAATACTCTTCCTGCTTTGTTCAGTGTGTAACCATGGTATCAGCATGAATTCCTCTTAGTTTGTGCAGTGTTAAAGAGGAAGTCAACCTGGGTTTGTTCCTGCAGAGATGCTGGGGTTAGCCTGGCCACTTAGTGCTGAACTGAGCAGTGAGGTGTTGCAGAAGGTAGTCTGCACCATTTTGAGTGAGCGACATGCAAACCAACATGCACGCAGCAGTACTGTTTTACAGGAACCTGTGCATACAATGTGTAAGGGGAGATGTTTTGCAAAATCAGACTTTGTCATGGAATCAGCTGAAACATTGATCTGTTTATTTCCTTTTCACATCCTATAATGGGTTTCTACGTAGGATAACTATATATGGTTTAAATTTTAATTGCACTTCTCTGTATATCTTTAATATGTTTTCAGTCACATTTCACTTAGATGTGCACAGACAACAGTGTATAACCTTGATTATCCACTGTGTACTGGAAGATGAAAGGAGAGTGTCTCCCTACAAGAAAAAAAACATGTCTGGGTCAGCACCCTTACAGGAAAACCTATCAACTGAACCCCACTTTAGAAACTCCCCAAGGGAGAGTGTGCTTACTTTCTTTCGTTCTGTTATGTAATGTACACTTTTACAGGCTTTTCTGAATGAATCGCTGTTCTTCTGTACCTAGTCTTGTTGGTATTGGCCTGAAATGAAGAATCAAAACACCCCTGCTGCCAAAGTACACACAGTCAGACAGATCTTTATACAGCTCGTTTTTATGTAATTATTTACTCAGACTCCAATCGTTCCTACTTTGTTGTATGTCCTTTGTTTGTCTGTCCAGGCATGTAATCTGCTGATGGGTGTTGATTTGATTTTTGGAATAATCCAAGGGAAAGAGCCATTCATCATCTCCTACACTGAACAGAAACCTGCCCATGGCCGTCATGTGTGTGAGTGCCAGATTATATAACCTTATCAATCATTTTTAATGTTGTCAACTTTATTACATTTTAACATTGATTACTTTTACCATCAAATCTGTCACACTTGAGTTCCTGAATAAATGTAGTAATTAAAATAAATTATAAATTATTTTTTGCCTATTCAAAGTCTCTCTGTAGTAAAACCAATCGCAAATGGTGCAATCCACTACTTCTACTTCTATTTGCTGAGTATTAAATTATTGGAAATGTACAGAAATTTTAGCTCTCGTTTCCAACATCTGTATGAATTGAAGCTCTACAGACTAGTACCTGAAGATTTATGAACTGATTTTCGCGTTTTCATGTTCTAATAAAGCGGAACTACATTATTGTAGCTTGTTTTAAATGTTATGTGGATGGTGTTTGTTTACTGTAAACCCTTAATGTTGAATGTCAGTGCAGGTTATAAGAATTAAGTTGTCTTTGCTTTCTTTGTAGTTGATATTGGCACAAACTTGATTACGTTGGCTTTGATGTCAGTCTCCAGTGTGCTGGTCCTGATATCTCACTGCAAGGTAATGTTTGTGCAAGAACAGTTGATTTTGATTCAATATTATGTAACATGAATGTGTACTCTCTTGGTCTTAATGGTAATTAGTAGCAATTAAACTTTTTAAAAATAATTCGTTTATAAGATACTTGATGTTAATATGGTTTATGTATGTGTAAGCATTCTGCCAAAGAAAGCATGAATATCTAATGTTATGAAACACTAGTCTATAAATCTCTAAATTCTTATTTTAGCTGCTGTGCATGCATGTTAGAAAGTCTGTTCATAAACTTGAGGAATGCAAGACTGTCAGTCAGTATGTATACACCCCTTTGTTTTAATCCCCGTGCACCTCCAAGTTTGGGCTCATTCCCCGACACCAATATTTACCCAGAATCCTGCATCTCCAGAAAGAGAGCTTGTTTCAATATTTATGAATGTTGGCATAACATGGAGTTCCTAACAGTCTTTCCAGCCACTAACCCCCTACCCACATACACCTACAGCTTTACTGTCTAAGGCCTTTGAAATCGAGCACAAACAGTGAAATAAACCTATTTTCATATGCAAACAAATGTTCTGTGTAGGGGTGTGTGTGTGTGCATGTGAGTAAGTGACTGAGGGTGACATCTGTGTCCTAGGGGCCGCTCTGTATCGTGCCTTTTGGGATGTTCATGTGTCTGGATGTGGCTCTGAGTCTTCTCTCCTTGTTTGATGCTCCATGGGGTCTGCCTGGGACCCCCACATACAGAAATGCCCTCCGTATTGCTGTGAGAAACACACATAGTGTGATATTTACTCTCTGAAACATGCATGACTTGACCTGGAAAAAACATGATGCCAAAAACAAAAAAGTTTATAAATTTATCAGTCACAGCTGACATTTTACACAACATGATCTTTTTTCCTGAGTGACTGGCTTTAGTGCCTATGATCAGCTGTGTACTGTCTATGGAGCTGCTTGGTCAAGGGGCTGACAGGACCAGTGAAAGAAATTGCATGGTATCATTGTGCCCACCTTTGCAGGCAAACCTTAAAGGAGGTGTCAAGTTGGAAGGAGAGGAGTTGAACCGTGTCACCATGATATTTGGAGTTCTCTTTGTGCTATACATACTACTGAAGGTTTGATTTTTACACAGCATCTCTCTGCATCCGCTTATGTTCCTCTGACGGTATCTATAAAAACCTCTGCATGCTAGATGCTTACCACATCCTACATAGAGCCTTCCTTTTGCTTGAAGATTACCCACACTAAAAACTGATTGAACATACTTGTGTGCATACATATAAGCAGTCATTTGTTACTGACAATGGGCTAGAAAAGTCAGCCAGGTGTCAGAAAAGCAAGCACTTAATCTGTCCTCGTGTGTGTGTGCGCGTTCGTGTGAAGCAGAACAAACGGTCACCTAGCAGGTGTTTTTTTTTGTTTTGTTTTTTAATAAAGTGTGAGCATGTCTCTTCATCTGCTTACTGGTCCTTAATGTCTCTACACTGCTGGCTGTGTGGGGGACTTGTTTATAATGCTGGCCGTGTTGGTGGTGTGTTGACTGGTTTGCTTTTGTGCAATGTAGGTGTACATGTTCCAGGTGGCTGTGCGCTCTTTCTATGCACTGAAGCAAGACTGGGGAGACTCTGTGTACCGCACTGACAGGAACACCGTGAGGGTGGGTGGGATTTATTTGCAACATTTACTTTTCACTCACAGTATAGCCAGTGCACATCTAAAAATGACATTTGCAGGTATACATCATAATGTACCCAATTTTCAGCTTTTACCTGACCCAGTAACTGAACAGTAAATAGTAAATGCATTTCACTTGTATGCTTTAGCTACTGTTGCTGTGTATGTCCTATAGCAAAGTATGCAGCTTGTACCTCAGCTTTTTGTTGTGGGTTTGACTGACAGGTGAAACTGCCCTCCTATGATGACGCGCTGAAGATGAAGGCTGAGGCCATGCCCCCTGCCTATCAAGAGTCTTAGAACACGGAGAGGGCATACTTTTCTGGTGCACTGTTTTTATGCACCGTGCTGCTCGCTGCTTATTTCTCAACCCAGTCCATCTTACTACCATACAGATTTGTCCATATGTACACAGTTGTAATGAAAGGAAAGGCACTGGTGTTCAAATTAAAGAAACATAAAACCAGTCAGAAAAAAATGTACGTATCATCTTATGCTTAAGCCACTATTGCAGGTTACAGTGCTATTCTTATGAATGTCAAAGGTCTTGCTTAAGCAGTGATTTTGCTGTGCATGTTTTGAAGCCAACCTGAACAATATAAACAACAGTTTTATTCACCAGCACAAAGCCTGCCTGATGCAGTACAAATTTCTTAGACAAATGAGACCTATAGAATCATAAAGAATGCTACGCTGATTAAAGTGTCCTTCATGTAAACCTGTAAAATAATTGGTATTGTGTATATAGTTGAATCAAGTTAGATACTACACCTCTGCATAAATACAATTCTCAAATATTTGAATTCAATCTTAATTCACTATAAATTTTATCTTTTATTAAATAAAATTTATCAAAACATTTAAAAATAATTTTTGGCTATTTTTTGAAAGTGTAGTTGATTAACCTTTTAGAAAATACATCCCATGTTAAAGAAACTACATTTAACTCACTCAAACACTTTGGAAGATTTTTCCCGGATCTGTATCTGGGTGGAAGGTTGGAGTCAGATGGGGATCTGGGTTTGAAAAACTGAAAATATGAGGACATTTTTTAAAACATAAACATTTACATATACGAACTTAGAACCTCCAGGAAGTTGTATTAAAATGTATTACTCCTCTGGACATATTTAGGGTTTGGTTTTGTGTGTGGAAGATGGAAAAATAAATATGTGAAAAACGTTGCTCCTCAGTTTAGTGTATTTGTAAGTTGCAATTAACAGACAGCACTTAACCCAAGCCTGAAATGCCTGTGTTCCTATGACCATATATTAGGGGTGTGTGTGCTGTACATATCTAAGCTTCCTTTCAGTACCTTTGCCATTAGAGAAAATGCACTACCGCACACAAAGTACCTGTGTTTGAGCAGCAAGAGCTCCTAAAAGAAACCATTGAGTGAATAGAAACACACATCATTCTGCCTATACTGATTACATATATATGTTCAGTTATAGAACTGTATCGGACAATCTCAGAAAAATGCAAACAGAAAATCTTTAACAGTATGTTGACATTTTTCTAGAAGTTTTCCAGGCTCCTGTGCATTGACATGCAGGTACGCGTGTGCACATACGTACATACGGATGCAGAAGGTTGTAGTGGGACATGCAGTGTGCACATACACATCTTGTAGGCTTGAACAGGGCTAGCTGTGTTAGACCAGCACTCGTTTTTCCCGCACATTTCCTGTGCATAAATTCCAGTATATGTGTGAGATTAATTTGAGAGGAAAGCAGGTTAGAAAAGACAGATTCATCTGAATGTTTATTTGAACCAGACCCAAAGTCAGAGACTCCTCCCAGGGGCCCAAACGAACCTGATCCACCTTACACACACACACACACACACACGTACACCCTCAACACAGATCAAGGTGTGTTTGTCTTTCCTATCCAAACTTTTTAGAGCAGGTATTCCTTTCCCCCTCCTCTCTACATGTTTTCACACACACACACACAAACCTTATGAAGACAGGTCTAAGGGGGATGTCTCTAGATTTACTGTGTGTGTGTGTGTGTGTGTGTGTGTGTGTGTGTGTGTGTGTGTGTGTGTGGGCTGATAACCTGAGAGTCTCTCTCTCTCTGAATCAGTCTGTGTCTAGTTGCTGAACCTGTCGTCAGGACTCCCACTGCATACAGGATGGCACTGCTGGGGTTTCTGATGCTGCTGTGCATCTTGGGAGCTCAAGCCACTATGGACCTCAGACATGCCGCTGCCATGGGTGAGAAAAATAAAAGCTTTCTAAAATATCCTTCAGGGTAATTGATCTATAGGCTCTGACTAATAGGTAATGACTAAGATGATGAACAACATGAATCTGAATAAGCCTCTGATTCACCCATCAAATGACTGATTAATCACTCTACTAGTAATGTATTATTTCTGTGTATTTATATTAACTGTATCTTAGGAAGGAATTTAGCTTTTTTAACCTTTTTGGAACTTGAAATTAAGTTTTTCTTGCATTGTACATTATCTGACTGTCAGTTTTGATCTTACCACAATCTGCTCCCTTGAGGGGACTCTCTTCACACTCATCTTTTCATTTGATGGTACATTGGTAAAATGACCATCCACTTGATTGTGTTTTTGTGGTGTATTTTAGAGATAAGACAATATATAGAGAAAAAAATAATGGAAACTTTCAACAGAAACTTGTCACTGATGTAAACTTGTTGCATCAGAGAAACAGGTGTCAAAACATAGCTTGAGCAGCAAGCGCAGGGACTGGGGCAAGTATAGTGCACTGTTACTGTAGTTCCTTTCACTAGTCCTGAAGAAGGATTTCCAAGAAAAATACAATTTTAAAAACTGTTCACTTCATTACTACTACTGGGTACAAAGACGTCCTTTACTCAGTTTGTGTGTGTGTGTGTGTGTGTGTGTGTGTGTGTGCGCGTGCGCGCATGCATATGTGCGTGCGTTTGTGAGTACATGAAAATGTGCGCCTCTGTTCAAATACCTATGGGTAAATGTATAATCAATGGGAGTTATTATAAGCTGTGCCAGCACTGTACATTTATTGATCTACCTACAGACTGTGCAGACTTTATACTCCTTCACTCCCTCGCATCCCAGAGCGATCATATTAGCCATACCTCTGTCAGAGTACTTATAAGCGAATGAAACAACAACCATGAGTGAATTAGAGTGATTTTACTTTCTTGTTCTTTGATTTGTTATGTTGCATGTCTCATCTGGTAAAGCACATTCTGACAAAAAATTTTTTTGTGGATTTAAATATCGTGGGGTTCTGGTACTGTAAATTCAAGAATATGTTATAAAATATGATACATAACATTAGTCCATTTGATTAAGATAGCTTAGGGTCACTGGTTAGAATAAAACCATGATGAACAGAGAAAATCTTTATCTCTGTGTATTTTGATGCAACTGTGTATCAAGTTTTAATGTGTAATCTAACTGTTCATGCCATCTTAAACATACAGATGCTCAGACGTTGTATCAATTGTCTCCTCTCTCTCTGTAGCTGCTGGGTTGTGTAACACAAAACCTACGGATGTGGTGTTCATCATTGACAGCTCTCGGAGCGTGCGGCCCTCAGAGTTCGAGCAGGTCAAGGTTTTCCTTAACAAAGTTATAGAGGGCCTTGACGTGGGGCCCGATGCCACACGCGTGGGTGTGGTGAACTACGCCAGCCGGGTGAAGAATGAGGTGTCTCTCAAGTCGCATAAGGCGAAGGCCGGACTGATCAAGGCTGTGTCGAAAATTGAGCCACTCTCCTCAGGCACCATGACTGGCCTGGCTATCCAGTTCGCTATGAATGTGGCCTTCAGTGATGCAGAAGGGGCTCGCAAATCCCCAGACATCAGTAAGGTCAGAGATACCCTCTAGAGGACAAGAATGGAATTACAGTATATAAACATTTTTGCCTTAAAAGCATTGAGAACTCTGTATCTCTCTTAGACTTGTAGTGCATATCCTTTAATTAACTGAACACCTGAGTTAATTAACCTTTACACATTGCAGGTTGCCATTATCGTGACAGATGGACGACCACAGGACAATGTGCGGGACATTGCAGTGAGGGCCCGGGAGTCCGGCATTGAAATCTTTGCAATTGGTGTGGGGCGTGTGGACATGAATACACTGAAGCAGATGGCTAGTGAGCCCCTGGAGGAGCACACTGACTATGTGCAGAGCTACAGCCTCATCGAGAAGCTCACCAAGAAGTTTCAGGAGGCCTTCTGTGGTGAGTAGGAAGAGGAAGTAAGAGGGAGGTACTGGGGTGGGGTGACAGACACCTCGTGAAGGATCGTCATTGACATCATCATCGTGGCTCTTCATCGTCATCACAAGTAAATGCATAACCCTAAGAATCTGTAGAGGGCATGGAGTTTCTGGGGGCATGCTATCTTTTAGCATTCTTTTCTGACCTACCACCAGGGGGTGACACTGTTGATCTCCTAAGGGGGTAGTGAAGCATGTGTGATCAGCAATGTGAATGCAGCTGCTGTAGAGCAGTGGTTCTCAGCCTCTGACATGGGGTGAACCAGAAGCCACAGAAAATCACCAAAGTGAGACATGGGCCTGAGTGAAAGCTGAGAACCAGTGTTGTAGCAAAACTTGCATCAGAGCAACAGGCACCTGAAGCCACACTGTAACCAGGCAAAAAGTAGTTTGCAAAATCATCAAGTGCCTGGACCTCTGATATGTTCCAGTCTATTTTAAAGATTTGCTGTTATCAGGTTTCTGGACAGGGAGAGCACAGCAAATCATTAAAATGTGATGCACGGTTTTACTCTTCAAGTTCTCACCTCACGTAGTGTTAATCCTTCTTTTCTAACTCACCCCACCTGTCACGCATTGTGTGTGCGTGTGACACCCATGGCTGCACAGTCTCTGACCTGTGCGCAACAGGTGATCACGACTGTGAGCAAATTTGTCTCAGCGCACCAGGATCGTTCAAGTGTGCCTGCAGGGAGGGCCACACGCTTAAGGACGACGGCCGTACCTGCAGCGGTGAGTGTATACACGTATTGGGTAAATGTCTATCATCGGCTTGAATAAGTGGGTGACACACAGCATCTCAAAAACATACACTTCTTTCAAGCATCTCCACAAGCCAGCACCATTTTTAATCCCTGCATTGATAATTCACAATAAACACACCCTAGAAAGCAGATGACTTCCTCAACATATACCAGCTGGTATCAGGCAGCTACAAAATCCTCCATTCTCTCCCTGTCTCAGCCTGCAGTGATGTTGCCACAGACGTGGTCTTTCTGATAGACGGCTCAAAGAGTGTGAGGCCAGAGAACTTTGAGCTGGTGAAGAAGTGGATCAACCAGATTGTGGACAAGTTGGAAGTGTCAGAGTCCAAGGCTCACGTGGGCCTGGTGCAGTACTCCAGCTCTGTCAAGCAGGAGTTTCCGCTCGGCCGTTACAACAACAAGAAGGACCTGAAGGAAGCGGTGAAGAAGATGGCCTACATGGAGCGTGGGACCATGACTGGCCAGGCTCTCCGCTTCCTGCTGGACAACAGCTTCACCCCAAATCAGGGTGCAAGGCCTGGCGTGGCCAAGGTGGGCATCGTCTTCACTGATGGCAGGTCACAGGACTACATTGGAGATGCAGCAAAGAAGGCAAAGGAGCATGGTAAAAGGACATGAAGCTCAGATGATTTTAGAGAAGAACACCAGAGCTTAGGGAGCAGGTGTTCATTGCATATTTTGATTTGTTGTTTTAGGATTCAAAATGTATGCTGTGGGAGTAGGGAATGCTGTTGAGGATGAGCTGAAAGAGATTGCCTCACAGCCTGTAGCTGACCATTATTTCTACACTGCCGACTTCAAAGCCATGAACCAGATAGCCAAGAAGCTGCAGATCAACACTTGTCCAGGTCTAGCTACTGCCAAAGAAGAAGTCTTTCCAATACTGTAAGCCACCTGCAGCTTTTACTTATAAACATGCACTCATTGGTCTTATTGTTATTTTATTTACAGCGGAGGATCCCTGTGAATGTGATTCTATTACTAAGTTCCAGAAAAAAGTGGAAGAGGCACTACAGGCATTAACAAAGAAATATATCCTTTGCATGGTGTGCTGTACAGTTAGAACTCTTAAAAGGGTAAGTATGGGAATATATGTTAATAAACATTATGTGTAAATTGCATCTGAGCAATACATAGTGTAGGATAGGCTTCATGAAGCAGTTTGCACTGTACAATTGTATAATATATATAGTAAAGTTTTACATTGTTTCCTTGACATCTTTATCACTGGAGGGGGTAACAAAGAGGATTGCTGCTCTGGAGAACAAAATTGTGTGAAAAGGCTCCAACTTTTACTTTTCATGTCCCCCACTCTTTACACTTTTTGTAAAGTACCTTTCATTTACTTCCTGTGACCTCTGACCCCTGTGCCCAAGTTCCTCCCCTCTGCCTCCTTCCATAACTAAATATCAAGGGGATGATGAAGCACTGATCATCAGGGTGATCTTGACATACTTGACTTCACAATAAGAGTCACCCGAACAGGGATGATGTACGTGCATCAAACAGCCTTTCCCACAGGACCATTTGTGCATTAAGAAAACTATTCTAGGTTTGAATTTGAACTTCTTGCAGAGCCATTATATGAGTATATAAAAGTTCACACTGAAAGTGTATTGTAAAGGTTTTCATGTACCATCAAGTTATCCCTGTGGTGTGTTGCACATGTTTAAAGCTTCTGCCCACCTAAAAGAATTATGGCAATCAGTGGAGGGTTCACTCTGTTACTCTTGCCTCTATTTGAATATTTCTTCAATCTCTAAACCTCTACTTTAATTTCAACTTGTGCCCAAACAAAAGGTCTCTCTTATTTGATTTGAGGTATATATAAGGTTAACTTAAGATAAGACTGGACTTGAAAAACATGTGGATACTTGTTTATTTTCTGAAATAAAATATTACAGGAGATATGAGCTGAGTAATTAAACATACTTACACAGATACACTTGTATGCGCGCGCACACACACACACACACACACACACACACACACACACACACACACACACACACAGACATAGATGTGGGCACACACTAAACAAGCATTTAAAGATCAATTTGCTTGTTGCAACTCAATAAAAATCTATTTTTTGTCTGTGTTTTTGTGTCTAAATGGATCTTTCTGTGTGTCTGTGGAGTAATCATGTTTGACAGAAAGAAAAATATCAGGCCAAAAGAGTGTAGACAGGTGTTTCAGATGGGTAGACCAGACCTGTTACCTCTGAGTTCACATAAACCTAGGGTTTTCTGTTTCAAAAATGGAGCTTAACTGAAGCTAACCTGCTCTGGATGAAAAAGAGTCAATCTGTTCAATATTCTGTGAACATTCTTCAGTATTGCATTTCATATGATAAGCTCTAGGACTGTGGTTTAGCACCCAGTTCAACTACAAATTTTATGCAACTACTTCACTGAACATTGAGGCCTATGATTAGTGCAAGTGTATTAGAAACGTAGGCTGTATAGCTTATCTCAAACTCAGATGGTTACTGCACGTCTTGTTAGGGGATGAACTTGTCAGAGTCAACAAGATCTTTGCAGAATTTAAATTATTTTAATATATAGATACATTTACATGAATCTTAAATTTCTTATATCTTACATAGACCCACTTTCTGATTATCACTTCTTTTCCATAACATTACTGTGTTATTACTGTGCAGGCAATTCCATAATACTGTCCTCCAAGGCTTCATTTCCCAGTACCCCCTGGTCTACTCTCAATATAATATGCAATTATAAGACATGCAGCTAGGAATATATAAGAATGACATTAAGCGCAGTTCGGGTTTCTAAATATATATATTTTATCATTTCAGTTAGACACATGGTCACAGAACAACAATTAATGCATTTTTACTGTGGCAAATTGTGTTCTGGAGGTGCATTGTCCCTTCTCCACAAAGTAATGGTCAGCCATGCTATTTTAGCAAACCAGATTTAATGTATATTCAGTACTGCCACAGATTTAATGTAAGACAAAATAATCATGCATTAAGTATCATGCATTGTAGTCAAACATTCATGATGTATCTTTACACTGTCTCCTCATTTTCAACTTCAATGAATACTAAGTTGCTGTAGGTCACTCAGAAGCATCAGGAAAAACCTGTGGAAATCAGCTTTCTGCCTTCCAGCCATCAGCAGAATAAACCAATTAACTACCACTTTAACCACAATTCAGAATGATACTTTTTAAAGAACACTAGAGTTTCAGCACTCACCATGTTATGTTGTTAAATTATATTAATGTGTATCTGTGGTATTGTTATAATTGTGCTTACAGTGCATCCAGAAAGTATTTGCAGCACTTCACTTTTTCCACATTTTGTTGTTACAGCCTTATTCCAAAATGGGTTCAATTAAATTTTTCCCCCCTGAAAATTCTACACACAATACCCCATAATGACAAAGTGGAAAGAGTTTGTTTAGAATAAAAAAAAATACAATTAAAAAAAAAAAAAAATCACATGTACATAAGTCATCACAGTCTTTGCTCAATCCTTTTTGAAGATTGGCACACCTATTTTTGGGCAGTTTCTCCCATTCTTCTTTGCTGAACCCCTCAAGCTCTGTCAGGTTGGATGGGGAGTTTCAGGGCACAGCCATTTTCAGATCTCTCCAGAGATGTTCAATCAGGTTCAAGTCTGGGCTCTGGCTGGGCCACTCAAGAACATTCACAGAGTTGTCCCAAAGCCACTCCTTCATTATCTTAGCTGTGTGCTTAGGGTCGTTGTCCTGTTGGAAGATGAGCCGTCGCGCCAGTCTAAGGTCCAGAGTGCTCTGGAGCAAGTTTTCTTCAAGGATGTCTCTGTACATTGCTGCATTCATCTTTCCCTCGATTCTGGCTAGTATCCCAGATCCTGCTGCCGAAAAACCACCCCACAGCATGATGCCACCACCATGCTTCACTGTGGGGATGGTATTGGCCAGGTGATAAGCGGTGCCTGGTTTCCTCCAGACATAATGCTTGGCATTCAGGCCAAAGAGTTCAATCTTTGTTTCATCAGACCAGAGAATTTTGTTTCTCATGAAATGAGAGTCCTTCAGGTGCCTTTTGGCAAACTCCAAGCAAGCTGTCTTGTGTCTTTTACTGAGGAATGGCTTCTGTCTGGCCACTCTACCATACAGGCCTGATTGGTGGAGTGTTGCAGAAATGGTTGTCCTTCTGGAAGGTTCTCCTCTCTCCACAGAGCAACACTGAAGCTGTCAGAGTGACCCTTGGGTTCTTGGTTACCTCCCTGACTAAGGCCCTTCTACCCCGATCACTCAGATTGGCTGGGCGGCCAACTCTAGAAAGAGTCCTGGTGGTTCCAAACTTCTTCCATTTACGGATGATGAAGGCCACTGTGCTCATTGGGATCTTCAATGCTGCAGAAATCCTTCTGTACCCTTCCCCCGATCTGTGCCTCAATACAATCCTGTCTTGGAGTTCATGGCTTGGTTTGTGCTCTGACAAGTACTGTCAACTATGGGACCTTATATATAAACAGGTGTGTGCCTTTCCAAATCATGTCCAATCAACTGGATTTACCACAGGTGGACTCCAATCAAGTTGTTGAAACAACTGAAGGATGATCAGTGGAAACAGGATGCACCTGAGCTCAATTTTGAATGTCATGGCAAAGGTTGTGAATACTTATGTACATTTGATTTTTTTGGTTTTTTATTTTTAATAAATTTGCAACAATTCCAAACAAACCTTTTTCACTTAAGGGGTATTGTGTGTAGAATTTTGACAAAACGTAGAAAAGGGGAAGCACTGTGAATACTTTCCGGATACACTGTAAAACCAACAGTGCAGTGGGTCCTGACCAGTTAAGCTTATTCATGGACACAGCAGAAATGCTAAAGACTGGACTTGTATAACACATGATGTGAATACACCACTAAATCCTTGCAAACATTTTCATATAACTTATAATGATTTTAGCATGAGCTAAAATGCAGAAAAAAAAGCATGAGCTAAAATCAATAACTTCAATATTTGAATAACTCTTTGGCCTAAGTGTAATTAACACTTACAATTCTTAATCATGATATTAAAAATTTAAAAAAAAAGAGAAAATGATTAGGATTTAGGACCAAACCTGTGGAGGGGTGAAGGCTGGGGTAAAGAGTGGTTGAGAAGACCCAGTGGTTGAGAGGTACCCCTGGAAAATGCCAGGACTGTTGCAGAAGGCTAAATAAAATATATATATATGTGTATGTGTGTGTGTGTGTGTGTGTGTGTGTGTGTGTGTGTGTGTGTGTGTGTGTGTGTGTGTGTGTGTGTGTGTGTGTGTGTGTGTGTGTGTGTGTGTGAAAGGGCCTGTATATTAAATGACCGCTGAAGTAAACTGACTTCCTTACATTAACCCTAGGTGTGGGACCGACAAAAAGCTACATGCGAGAATTGCAACAAAAAAAGCAAAATATTATTTTCACTTTGGCAGGGCAGATCGGACCAAAGTTAGTACTTTGTACTAACCTAGGTACCAGAACATGCAGGACTTTTTTTTTCGAAAGAGGTGCTCGATTACATACATTGCGCGGTTTCTCCTACCGCCGCTGGGTTGCGTCACTTTGCAGTTTAAAGTGATGCAACAGCCCCGCGCTATGAGTACAGGCTCGCCACGCCCCCTCCGTGCTATGCGAGCAGGATTGTCACGCCCCCTGGCTGCGTTTCCTGTTTTATGCACCGAGACTCCAGTCTGAATAGAACATGCTCAAGTACTTGGATTGAGAGAGCTATAACGCAACACCACAGCGTTTTTCTGACCTTTTAGCGAGGTATTGCACTATATGATCTCATCTGATGAAGGTATGTTTTTTTGTTGTTGCTTAATTCACTCTGCACTATATTGTTACCCGGCTTTTTAGGTTTTTAGCTAGCTAACTAGTAAAGTTTGCAGTCAGCTAAGCTAACTAGCTAGGATTTAACGTTGCTGCCAGTGCAGGGCTAAAGTTGAGTAGGTGCACAGTTCATACTGCTGATGTAGATATCGTTGTGTTCTACTTCCAGGCTCATTTTCAGTAACTTATTAACTCGCACACAGTGTTTATGCTATACAAACGTCTCTTTAACCAGCTAACTAAATTGCTAGCTAGTAACGTTGAAGGGGCATTTGAGTCTCACTGTTAGCTAATCCTTTGGCAGCGAGCTACAAACGTTGTCCAGATACGCACGTTTTTATTTCTTTGTTTAAAACATACATTTAATTATGATTGTAACTAAAAACCTGTTTGTATGAAAGTGACTTGCAGTGTCTCGTCTCCTCTCTCCCTCCCAGGAGGAGAACACTGTTGATCTTACTCAGCCTTTGTCCACCGGCCCCAGTGCCTTCATTCCATCTGAAGTGGTGTGTATCATCTCAATTATATGGGCCAGCTTCCCACAATAAAAGCTTGCCCTTGACTCAGCTCGTCTGTTTATGGTGATTCATCACTAAAAATGTTTGCGTGTGACCTGAAGGCTAAATTAAGTCAGAAGGTGTGGAAGAAAGTGTGGTTTGTGTGTTTACAGTATCTTTACTTTCTGTTTATCCTTGTGTTATGGCAGTATACTGTTTTGTCCACTGTTTGTTAAACCAACACCAGTTTGTTTGTTATATCCAACAAACTTGTTTTAATAATTTCTGTAAGGAGCATAGAATGTTGGTTATATAACAATAGAGCCCTATAAAGCATGATGTTGAACACTATTATCAATAAAACAAAAAACAGATTGAAGCCACTGTTATTGTGGCTCTAGGCAACACTGGGATGTGGCAGACATTCATGCATAATTCTAATTGGGCACTGTCACACATGAAACAACAGCATTTTTTTTATCTCAAGTTTTTGAAAATTACATAATGGTTCAATGTAAATGTTAGTTTAACAGTGTATATGTAGGTTTTTCTAATGTTATAGTAATTCATAATATTAGACATAATGGTAATTTTAATGGTAGTCAAATGGCTTTATAAACAGGCTTGTCTTAAATCAGTCATGGATGGATATCTGTCTGTCTGTTAGATACTGGATGAGGTGCCAGGGCATGATGTGATGAAAGAACCTCTGTTGAAAGTCAGTCATACTGACCATGTTACCATGGTAATGGGGTTGCATCCTGCCTACCTGCACTGCTTTCTGCACACCCAGAATGCTCTGCTTCAGCCTGATGGTCCCTTGCCACTGTCATGGCGACACTACATTATCATCATGGTAAGAGATGATGCCACACTTGACATTATCCACTCCAGATTTCTGTGACTAGGACATCTGGACTGAGTGATGTCTTCCTATGGAATATTGCCATTGTCTTCTGTATGTGTATACAGGCCACGGCACGGCATCAGTGTTCATACCTTGTGCAGAAACACAGTTCAGCATTCCTTTCAGCCGGTGGTGATGATCACTGGCTTAGAGGCCTTCACTTTGCCTCTCCAAAAATCCAGCGTCTGCAGACACTCAACAAGCTTCTCGCTCACCGTCCATGGCTCATCAGCCAGGAACACATCAAAGTAATGCCCACATGTTCACATTTGCAGGCTCAGCTAGACTAGGCTCTTTTTGTATTTAACTGTACTTGCATCATCAGCTGTTTTGTACCTACAAGACTTAAGAAGTTAAGCAATAGGTTGTACTACTGTGTACTCACACAACTTACTACCACCAAGTACCTACAGTCACTGGCTACTACTGATTTAAGTATAATTTGTGTGGTTGACTGTTTGTTTGTAAATCAGCAGTGGCACTGACATGGGGCCTGTAGTGCTGTTCTAGTGTTGTAGTATATTGGGTACAGCAGTAATGCTGTTGTCAAATGTCAGTGTGATTTCCTGTACTGGCATATTTTGCCATATTTCTGGATTTTTTTTGCTGCTGAAGTGCGTCTTTATGATGTTTCTGCACCTCCTGTCCCCAGGAGCTGGTGTGTCCAGGTGCAGAGCCTTGCTGGTCATTGGCTGAGCTTATTCAAGCCGTGGTGCTCCTGAGCCATGGGCATTCTCTGAGCTCATTTGTCTTGGGCTGTGGGATCCTCCCAGAGCCTCACTCCTCAGCTGAACAACACTCTCAGCCACATTCCCCTGTGGCACACATCTCCCAGGGCCCTATCCCTGCCCACAGGGCCAGAACCCATCATCGGGAGGTGCACCTATCTAACTGTGCCTGTGGACAAATACTGATTCAATTAGATGTTTGTATGAAGGTCTCTAATTTGGGTCTGTGCCTCCTTGCCCAGTTGACTGAGGCTGTCAATGAAGTACAGTTGTTAATGGAGAAGATGATGATGGTTCAACAACAAGAAGAAGAATTCACTCAGGAGGAGATGGTGACTCGCTTTGAGAGGGAAAGGACAGAAAGTTTACTGGAACCAGCAGAAGGTGTCTAAAGGCATTGGTTGTATACAAAATGCACAGAGACAGAATTTACACTAACATTTTCTCTTTCTCTTGCAGTGGTGTGCTCTGCGCTCCCTGATTCTGTCTCACATTTTGTTCAGGATCCAGATTTCATTTATCAGGACTTCTGTCCACGAGGAGAACAGTCCCCTCCAACCTTGAGAGCTCAGGTGCAGCATCCACACAAATGCGCACAAATCATACAATGAATTTTCTTAGTGTATCCCAGATGTTCCATTTGTGTGTGTGTGTGTGTGTGTGTGTGTGTGTTTGCAGGACTACTCATGGGAGGACCATGGTTTCTCTCTGATGAACAGGTTGTATGCAGAGATGGCTCAGTTGCTGGAGGAGAAGTTCCAAGTGGTGTGTGCTCTGACATACCACACCATGGCCATGCACACAGATGTGGACACATCCACCCTCCGCAAAGCACTCTGGAACTATATACACTGCATTTATGGCATCAGGTCAGCCGCATCTAACATTAACACACCACTTATATGGGAAGTGTACTGATTACAGTCATGGGGAGATGCTCTCAGTGGATGGCTAGTCAGCAAAGCATGGCCTTGTTTAAGACTAAAAGAAGTGAAGTCATAAGATCTGTTGTGTCAAGTAAGAAATGACAACAATTAGATTGCACATTTGTGTGTTTTTGTCTCTCTAGGTATGATGATTATGATTATGGCGACGTCAACCAGCTTCTGGAGCGTAGTCTGAAGGTGTACATAAAGACAGTTGCCTGTCATCCAGAGAAGACCACATTTAGAATGTACTCCTCTTTCTGGAGACAGTTTCATCATTCAGAAAAGGTATGTAACGGGGAAGGAGTGTCTATATATGATAAATGTGTGAGTGTCTAATTTGTCTTTCTGGTGTTGTCTGTGAGATGGCATCATGTTTTAAATTTTGTGTAGGCTCAATGATTTAATGAAGCTTGTAAATGTTGAGTTGCAAAATGCTGCCATATCTCTAGCTTTTCCTGATTTAACAGATGAATAAACAATATGGATAATACTTTTATTTGGTAGTACTGCCCCCCAGTAATTGACATAAAAAGACATAATATCTAGAACTGATCGGAGGTTTCTTCTGCTGATTTAGTTTCTTACCAACATGAGTTGGTTCATGGCTTACTGTTAAAAGCATGTTATGTTGCCATGGTTAGCTGTGCTAAAGGTTGCTTTTTAAAAAATATTATTTTTCTTTTTTCCCTCTTCTCGTTCTTTCTGTAGGTACACGTGAACCTGCTGCTGATGGAGGCAAGACTGCAGGCAGCTTTGCTCTATGTACTCAGGGCCATCACCCGTTACATGACATAACATTCACATACACAGACGTTCACGCACATGCATTCACAAATGCACAAGTACATGTAGTCTGTAAGCAATAAAATAATAAGTTGGAACAAAATAAGAATATTAAAACCCTAGATTTGGTCTCACACACTCTGAGTCTCTTACACTATTGATATACAAGCATTAGCACATAACGCACTACTGCAAGGACAGTGTAGTCTGTCGTGTAAACATGCAAATTAACCTTAGTTTCTTCTATCTTTTTTTTCTCTCTCCCCCCAATGTAATGGTTTTTTGGCTGCTGTTTGGTTGTGGTTGCCATTGGGGAGAAGGGCAGGTGACTAAATCTTCTACCAGTGATACTTTTTTTTTTTTTTTCTTTTCTTTTCTTCTTTTGTCATGCTGTGAATGTAAATCTTATTTAAGTACATTATTCTCTCCAGTCTCTGAATGTACAGCTTAGAGAGGCACTGCGCACACTGCTGCCCGTCTTGTATGGTACTGATCTGCTGCACTGTATGCATTGTTGGGGGAGGTGGTTGACCACTTTTGTTTGTTCTTGGTGGAATGTCATGTAATTTTATGTCAAATAAAATATTTTTTTTTTACTACGGATCATGCTTTTAAATATGCATGGGCCACTGCAACGTGGAGAAAGGTAATACATTTTTATTATTGGAATGAATGTCTCGCACTTACGGCGTATGACCACTAGAGGAAGATAAGGGACGTGAAATGAATCAATCTCACTATAATTAATGGTAATAATGAAACAGAAATTATTTAATATATCCTATATGTCAGTTTATGCTACGGCTACATTCGACAACTTTGAACAGTCTGTAGTAGAGGTTCGTCATAGTCCTAGACTTTTGTGTCTCTAAGCAGGTTTGTGTCAGGTAATTTGCGGACTTCATCGTACACCGTTCCGTTCGTCGCTCGGTAGATGGGGTGGTTTGGATGGAGGGGTGTGATGAGGGAGCTTGAGTCCGCCCTCGCAAAACTGGAGGAGAGCGCACAATTCAACCCTTCCGGAAACGGCGCGAGAACCTTTGCAGTTAGCTGCGTGATTCGCAGCACAAGTTTGTTTCTTTTTAATCAGTAGCGAAGTTGATAAGTTCTGCCGCATCTCTCTGCGAACGGGGTGATTTTTTCCCCCCTTTTTGATACCTACAACCTGTTGAAAATCGTTCAGGTCAGTTACAGTTTTTATGTATTCTGAAGTCTATGCATTTTGTTTATACCGAAGTTTAATAGTGGAAGTAAAAGCAATTTGTTCTAATGGTATGCGTGGGCTTTATAGAAACTCACGGTACGTCCCGGACGCAGAGGTTTCCCCGGCACCGAGAAGGGAGATAGATTAAGCGGATCGGAAGAACTGTGTTAACTTCATAAACCGTTATTTTGTGTAACTGGAAAATGTTATTTTTTTTACGCAGTACGACGTCCTATTGGACGACAGATATTAGTGTATTTGACAAAGCAAATTGCTAAAAGTGGCCGAATGCATGATTTATTTTTTGGCTCTTCGTGGGCAGAAAGAAGATAGATGTTTTATATGACGGTAACTAGCTTAGAAGTAGTTTGTCAAGTGTCTGTGTGAAAATAACATTTGAAACCTGTGGTGTTTATTGTGGCTGACCATTGCGATCAGTTTCAATTTCTGAAAACTAATTTGGTGGTGCTTATTTATAGGCCTTGTCTGCACTTGTTGAAAATATTTGACCTGAAAGTACTATGCTCTTTATCAACTGATACATTACAGTAATGCAGTGCTTCCTCTGCAGTTTACTGGTCAATTAATTTTGTCACTGAATTCCTTTCTGTTAAACAGCCAAGACATTGAGGTATTGAAGACTATAATCCCTGAAAGGAATCTATCCAGTTTATCTATTCACTTTGGTTCTAGTAATGATGAGGAGTTGGCCTGCATTGTTATTAAGTGTGTTGACATATGACATGTATCGTGTTCATTAAGATGTTGCATAACAAACGTTTAAATTAGTGAATGTAGTAAGATGAGAACAGGGAAGAGAGCTCATACCCTTTATCAAAAAACAGAATGGAATGTCAGTGGAATCAGATTAGACTGTGAGGTTCATCACTTCCTGTTCTTTACGAGGCTACTTCCTGCCTATGGCCCCTGGAAGTGGGCGCGGCCCATGTTCTTTTCCTTGTTACTAGGAATTTGTCCAGACCCAAACATGGTAAAATTGACCTGTACAAAATACAAAAAGTAACTGTACTGGTCAATAATACAACTTGAAGATCAAAATGGACAATATCTCATTGATGTGTAATGTTGATGTTGGAGCTGTCAGTCTGAGTAGTTTTGTGGGTGTCGTTGCTTCACAAATTAAGGATGAATATCAATCCCAGCCCCTGTTTTTCCATGCTAGCCCTATTGTTCATTTATGTATCTTTTGTGCTTTAACACTCTTAACTTTCTTTCTGGGCCGAGGAAGGTTTCACACTATGAACTTAGTAAGGATTTGGTCTTAAAGAAGTACAGGAGGTAGTAGAGAGTAGGAAAAATTGCATCAATACGAAGACATTATTTTTGAAATCCCAATCTATAAATCTGAAATGTCTCCCTGGAGGAAACTGACATCATGTGGAAAAAGGAAGTGACTGTGTTTGTGACACCTGACTTCCTATTCCAAACACAAACTTTTCCATTGTTCTCGCTCTCTCTCTCTCTCTCTCTCTCTCTCTCTCTCTCTCTCTCTCTCTCTCTCTCTCTCTCTCTCTCTCTCTCTCTCTCTTTCATCAACTTGTGTGTAATTCATCATTTTGCTTTCATTGCTTTTCTTTCTAATGAATTGTCTTGTCTGTTGTTAGAAATCTTTGACTTTATTATTGTATTGTTACAGGAAATATTTATTTAAAATCATTAATTAAATGTTTCAGTAATGTTTCAGTTACCATCTGATTCATACATAAATAATTATGCAGGTTCAGTACATGTGTATGTTTATGTGTGAGGATAGTAAAATGACTGTTCACTTCCCAGTATACTATCATTCCAGCTCCACTCACTGCTCAGGCTTCCTGATAAGAGGAGTGAACTTCCTGTCCCAGAAAGGGAAAGAAAATGGAAGGAGCGAGGCAAACGGTTGAGGGCAGGCAGGAAAAGTGTGTGAATAAGGCAGAAAGAATAACAGGTAGAGAGACAGTTGAAGTTCTAGTTCTGTTTGTAGTTTTACTTGAAAACATTGACATTAACCATCCTTCTTTTGACATTTTTTTAGTGTGGTCGTCACGTCACATATGCATGTCCGGTATTTTGTCACAGGAAAAGTAAGAAGTGTTGTAACGATGCTGAAGAAAGAAATGGATGCAAAAATTCAAGAGTATAGGCTAAGATGTAAACATAGTGCTCTTATAATAACTCCCATACTGATTGTGTGTGGGTGTGGGTGTATTCTGGCTCCTCAGGGAGAGGTCTTATCTACTCAAGCTTGGGTGGGAAAGGGTGTGAGCATTAAGTGGGTATAAATGTAAAAGTGCAAAAGTGAGTGAAAAAATGTAAGTTTACTGGTTTCAAGCTCTGTAAAACTTTATAAAGCCTTACAGAACTTTTATAAATCATTGTTGTTTCCTCCTTTAGCTGTAGTTGTGCCTAGCACAGCCTTACTGTGCTGAGCTTTAGTGCTGGGACAATCCTTTAAGACTTAAAATATAGTTGGATATAGCTTGTTGTCAAGCATTGCAAACTCATATACAGCCACATATCAATATTTTATGTTTGATCAGAATCTAATTTTAATGGAAGTGTAGGCCCATTTAACACATTTGATTTATGGAGCTACTTGTAGTTACTACCCATACATCGTTCCATTCATTCATATTTTAATACTGTAACATTTGGTGACACAGCAAATGTTTTACATCATCCTGAAATTTAAATTTGTGCCATTCAATTGATTTGACATTTAAATCAACACTTACTAAAATTTCTAGAAAGTTGAAGTCAGACACAAATATCTTCTAATGTTAGAAGCCTAGATGACTGAATAAATAGAAGCATTTCCTTCCTTTGCAGAAATTTCCTTATAATTTCTGCAGAATGGATAATCATTCTCAATCAGCAGCCAAGAAATTTTCAAGAAATAAACGCATATATAAAAAGACCTCTTGTAAAACAGATCTTAACTGCTATAACCTCCCGCCACCTTGGTTTTCACAAACTAACAAGTTACGTAAGACACATTGCATAATTATTTTATTTAATTTTTTTTGTTTTGGTGTATGCTTTGTCCAGAATCTGTAGTTGTGGGCATTTACATCCTCTGCGACCTCTCTTAAATACAGTAACTGTACACAGTTATCAGAATTATTGATTTGACATTATATGATTTTTTTTGTAGTGTGTTATATCAAAATGGTAACTGTCACCTACTAAAGAGTGATTCAAGAACAGACGAATTAATTTCTTAATAATTATGATTGTGTGACAGGAATCGCTCTGTGCATCCAGAAATATGTTAGTATGATCCTAGAGGCACACCCAATAAAACAATACAGTAGCTCAAAACAGCCTCTAAGAGACATTATGAATTAGTGCTGAGCCTAAAATAGCAAGAAACACCCCTAAAATGATAACAAATTCTGAGCACAAATGTATGAAAATGCATAACAAGATTTTCAAGTGAAGCAGAAAAGGTTATATGGAATTTGTGTGTATATATATATATATATATATATATATATATATGTGTGTGTGTGTGTGTGTGTGTGTGTGTGTGTGTGTGTGTGTGTGTGTTTTGTTGTCCAGTATTTTTAATTATTTATTAAAATGTGCAAATCAGTTTTTTAATGTAAGGTGTTTTTGACATAAAAACATCGCTGACGAATTTCTGGTAAGATGTACTGAAATGTAGACAGCTGTAACACACCAGGGTGAGATGACTAACACTAACTGGGGGTTGTATTTACCCATGTTTTGTGTATTGTGTCCTTAAAACCACAGCACAGGGCCTCAAGGGGCACACAAAAAATCATGAACAGAAGACAAAATCGCAGCTGTACCATGTTTAGTAGAGCAGAGACAGAGAACAATAGTGTTAGTGAGGCAGGTAATCTGTACTTTGTTCTTGTTTTATTATTCTGATGGTGTTTTATAATAATCAGAAAAGTACACATATTGCAGAAATAAATATGATATAATTCATATACACATGCTAGAATTAAATAATTGGTAAATCATAAAAAAACCTTTGTGTTGTAGATATATTTTATGTGCTGAGAGCAGCAGCATGATGACTCTCACAGCTTCTGGACCTAATTCAGAAGTTGCTGTAAGTTGTGCGTTTATCACATGTTGCTGTGGTGAGAGAGATAGTGTGGTAATAGCACCTCTTGCCTTGGTTCGATATATTTAAACTACATAAGCGGCATAAGCGGCCACTTCCCTTTCTTTCTGTCTCCCTCTACATCTTGTAAAATGCCTGTGTGAGCGCTTGTCTGTGTATGGATGTATGGCTGTATGGCACGTGTAGGATATTTTCTGCTGAATTGTGTCCTCTCTGTGCAGGAAAGGGGGGCGATTTTAAGCGAACGGACAGGAAACACAGGCAGTGCTGACATCCTGTTACTAGGCTGATGGTCAGTCAGATAAGAAGCCTGGCCTGAGCTAGTGAGAGAAAGAACTATGTACATATGAAAGGGGAATGCTGTGCTTGAGAGAAAGAACTTCCCTTTCCTCTGAGGGAGAGAGAGAGAGCCAGCCAGAAAATCACAAAGTATGCAGTCACAAACACCGTACATCTCTATCACTTTCTCTTTCTCACTAGCTTTCATATTGCCTATGGGGAGATGGTGTGCCTGGACAGATGATTTGAGGATCTGGTAAGATGATCATTCACTTTCTTGTAAATAAATAATGATGACAGATACATGGTAACAGTTTCTTAAGTAAGCTACTCCCAACAACATCAGCTGTGTAACTATTATCACGATGAATGCAGTTTTTTAGGAGCTGTCTTTCAGGCTCCCCTGTCAGTTTAAAACCGCCCTGCTCCCTCCTTTATGTTGAGTCATATGTTGCCACACTATCAGCAGCTCAACACAGGAAAGTACTCCATTTGACAGCTCCACCATTATGTAAAAAACTGTTGGGCTGTAACCTGTTTCATGACCGCATTGGCATCCATGTTCATGCATAACCTTTTCTCTGCTCTCTTTCCAATGGGTAGAAACTCTGTTTCCAGGGTGATGAACTGTGCTTTGTGACTATCAAGACTATTATGGGCTGTGCTTGCTGTAAGCTGAGGAAGGCCCCCAAAGCGTCCACAGTGTCAAATGCTGATTCATGTGACCAAGGGGGTGTTGTTGCGGCAACGGACCCCCGCTACATTGCACATCCTACCCAGAACTTAAATGCGGGGCTCATTCCAAACTTCAATGACTTCCCCAACTTATCCTCTGGCTGTGGTGGGTTTGCTTCCTCCAATTTCCCCTCCAACCCTACCCAGCCTCGGTCTACAGCAGTAACAGGTTTGTGTATAAGTGTGTGAGTGTGGGTGAGGTGGTAAAATCCAGTCTTTTCATGCTATCAGGTTTTAATAAATTATAATTACCCCTTAGCTACCAATAATTTGTGTGTGTTTGTTTACAGGGGTAACACTCTTCATAGCACTATATGATTATGATGCCCGGACAGAGGATGACCTGACTTTTCAGAAGGGAGAGAAATTCCACATCATCAATAACACGTGAGTTAACTGCAGAAAACTACATACAAGTCAGGCAGGTCTGCACGATGCTGCACTCTGAATGCTTCCCAAGCTACAGTGCACTGACATGGATATGGTGTTCACAGTGAAGGAGACTGGTGGGAGGCTCGCTCCTTGGACACAGGGAATTCTGGGTACATCCCCAGCAACTATGTGGCCCCTGTTGACTCCATACAGGCTGAGGAGTGAGTAACTCAGTCACACATAGTTTGCGTACTATACAAACATTAATACATAACTTGTAGACCATGGACATTGCAAAAATCTTATTTATGCACACCTTATATTCAACTGATAATGATGTGTGTGTTTTCATGTAGGTGGTATTTTGGGAAGATGGGTCGTAAGGATGCAGAGAGACAGCTTCTGGCTCAGAACAACCCGAGAGGGACTTTCTTAATAAGAGAGAGTGAGACAACTAAAGGTAGCGTAAATGTCTTTCTCCGGTCATGTGTTTTACTATCAGATTTTGAGCAGTATTGACAACTGTTGTTCAAAGCATATCTTTATCTCTTCCCTGTCTCTTTCTTTCTTGCTTGCTCTCTCTGCTTCAGGAGCATACTCGCTTTCCATCAGAGACTGGGACGATGCTAAGGGTGACCATGTCAAGCATTATAAGATCAGAAAGCTTGATAACGGTGGATATTACATCACCACAAGAAGTCAGTTTGAAACTGTGCAGCAGCTGGTGGAGCATTACTCAGGTCGGCCAGAACAGTTCCACACACACACACACACACACACACACACACACACAAAAGAAACCCAAAACAAATATCTCTCTCACACACGTACACACACACACACACACACACACACACACACACACACACACACACACACACACACACACACACACTGCTATTGTTAACACTGTTAAAATGATACATATAGCAAATTGTTTGACCCCATGTAACAAAAATGCTGTTATAATTGTGAATTCTGGTGTTAATGCATTTGGCAGACGCTGTTATCAGTATGACAGTATGTGTGTTGCCTGGGATTTATACCCCTGACCTTAGAGATCCTAGCACCTTGTGCCACCTTATTTAAAAGGTGGGCTACAGAAGCATGTTAAGGAGCAGATCATAATCATTCCTGATTTTCACATAGTGCACCGAGTTAAACTGTAAACTAAGCACTGTGTTGTTGCTTAGACACTAGTTATAAAAATCAAATGACTGTGTTTTTAAATGGATAAATTTAAATGAATGTATGTCTAACTTTCTGTACATGATTACCTATTGGTCTATAGTAACTGTCTGGTGAGACTGATGACCCAGAGTTATTTAGGTCAGATTCTCTCCCTCCCATCTGCTTTTTCCTTCCTTCTTTTTCACTGAAGGAACTTTTCTCTGTTAGGTTAAATGCCAGTATATCTCTTAACTCATTTTTCTGCTCAATGATTTAATAACATTGTAGTGTTATTACTGTACATTTTATTATTGACTGCTGTACACCATCGTATTTACATATGCATGTACATACAAATGCACACCGGCCACAGCCACTGTGTGAGACAGCCATTACAGTAAAGCGTGAAACCACAACTAGAACTACAATGGCTCTCTATTGCCCCCTGCTGAAAGTACAAAGACCCATTCTTTCTCAGTGTGTGCGTGTGCCCGTGTGTTTGCCCACATCTGTATCTTTTTGTGATAGAAAATGTCTGCTGAGTGTAACTTGCTTGAATCTTTTTTTGTCCCCCCACCTTGCAATTGTGTGCTGCTCTGCATCTCTCTCTTACTCTCTCTCTTTCTGTGTTGAGTGTGTGTGCTTGTGTGCTTGTGTGTGTGTGTGTGTGTGTGTGTGTGTGTGTGTGTGCGCGCGCGCTTGTATCTGTGTCTGTTTCTCCACCTGCTTCTTCTCTGACTCAGACCGAGCAGCAGGGCTCTGCTGCCGTTTGATTGGCAGCTGTAGGCGGGGTATGCCTAAATTAGCTGACCTATCAGTGAAGACTAAGGATGTTTGGGAGATACCGCGGGAGTCATTGCAGCTCATTAAGAAACTGGGCAATGGGCAGTTTGGTGAAGTGTGGATGGGTAGGAACCACACTGGACTGGGCCATGCTGCAGAGGAAGAGAAAGAGCAGTGCACAGCTTTTGCATCCAAACTCAAGAAATTGCAAAAGAGATAAACAATAAATAGAATGTTCATAGTCATGTACTGAAATTGATGAGTAGACAGGATCAGCATAAGGTTGTGCACTTGCTGTTCTCTTCTTCTGAGGCCCATATCATTGCATGCTACCTTCATTTCACTTCATTTCCATCTCCATCTTCTTCCTTCTTCCTCTCAGGTAATCATGATGGTTTATGTTACTTCTTGACCAAGCCATGTCCCAATTCCACGCCCCAGACACTTGGTTTGGGGCGGGATGCCTGGGAGATCGCCCGGGAAACACTGCAGCTCAAGAGGAAGTTGGGTCAGGGTTGCTTTGGTGACGTCTGGATGGGTGAGACAGTTACCCACTAGTCTCAGTGTGTGGAGCCCATGTCTGTCCACGCTATCTTCAGTGCTGCTGCCTGTTTCTGGAAGAGGCTCTGTCACTTGCCTTGTCTCAGTATGCTTAAAGAGTCTCTTTCTGTCTATAGCATATGAGTGTAGATGGTGGCTCTTAAACAAACAAGGGATGAGCTTCACTGCACATTCACACTTCCTCATTATTGAAACATAAAATGTTCAGGCTTGTAAGAATACAAACTATTTAACATGTGGCTAGTTCTGCTAAGCAAGCTCTGTCTTTTGTGTCTTTTGCGTATTCATCAGTCACATTGTTTATGTGATACCAAGTTACAAGCACTGTCTCAAAGAACATGCTGCGTTCACGTAAAGACATTCCCAAAAAAGACCCCTATCCTCAGTGTGAGGTTCATGTTACCTGTTGCCTGTTTTATTGCATTTGTCTCTCTATTCTCCGTTTTGCCTGAGCATTCTCTTACCTCAGTGTGTGACGCTCCTGCCAGGTAATCTCTTCCCTCACCCCTGCTGCTCATGCTCTACCCCTCATCCTTTCATTCACTTCTTAACTCACCTCCACTACACCATGTCTGTCACACTGACTCACAATGCCTCTGTCTTTGTGCAGGCATGTGGAATGGCACCACTAAAGTAGCAGTGAAGACCCTAAAACCAGGCACCATGTCTCCAGAGGCCTTTCTGGATGAGGCCCAGATCATGAAGCGACTCCGTCACGATAAGCTTGTGCAGCTTTATGCTGTTGTGTCTGAGGAGCCCATCTACATTATTACAGAGTACATGAGTCAAGGTATATGCATGTACATGAGTGTAGCATACAGAGAGCATGTTGGACCAACATGGAGGCTAATCTTGGCCATGTCTGCTGGTTGTTTTTCAGGAAGCTTGTTGGACTTCCTTAAAGATGGCGAAGGCAGAAGCCTGAAGCTGCCTCAGCTGGTGGACATGGCTGCACAGGTTTAGACTGATGCTGCTTCTCACAACCTATCAGTCCCTAAAATATACTCAGCTTAAAATCAACGCCTAAGGCATATTCAACTTTTTAAAAAGTATTGAAATGTTACTAGCTTGATTGCATGTCTTCCATCATAAGGTGTATTATACTTTGAGGTATTCTATAAGAGGAGTTACGAGGATTGTCTTTTTCACCAGATTGCAGCTGGTATGGCTTACATTGAGCGGATGAATTACATCCACAGAGATCTGAGGGCAGCCAACATCCTGGTGGGGGATAGCTTGGTCTGTAAGATTGCAGACTTTGGGCTGGCCAGACTCATTGAAGACAATGAATACACTGCTAGACAAGGTGATCCGGATCTTGGCTTGACTGACCTCTGATCAGCTGACTCTGCCCCCTCTGCTCAGCCTACTGTCACTGCTTTGTTTTCTTGCTGTTGTTTTTTCCTCTATTCTGTTCCATTCAACTTCCTTTCTTCTCGGTTCATTTCATTTCCGATGAGTTTCACACCCCTTTATGCTACTATATCTCATTGTACTTCTTTTATTTTATTGTGTGTTGGTCTATTATAGGTGCAAAGTTTCCTATAAAGTGGACAGCCCCAGAGGCAGCTCTCTATGGCAAATTTACCATCAAATCAGATGTGTGGTCTTTTGGCATTCTGCTAACTGAACTCATCACAAAAGGCAGAGTTCCTTACCCAGGTATATTCAGAGCTTTTTTGCTGTTTTTTGTTTTGGTGTTTTTTGTTGTTTGGTGTTTTTTTGTTTTAGTGTTTTTTTTGTTGTTGTTGTTGCCTGGATTTCTCCTGATTTTATTTTCAAGTATCACTTTACAATACATTTTTCTTCCGGTCATTGATTACGCCGACATTTCTAACTGCAAATTAAATTATCAAAAATATATTAATATTAATGTAATGGATTTCTGTATAGCCTCAATAAAGGGTTCTACCCTACAGATACAAGCTGATGAAATAGTTCATACCTTGAACTTTTTGCTTAGAGTATATTTTACACATTCTCTTGAATTGACATTTGGATTTATATTCTAAGAGAGACACTGAAGAAATAAGAGACCTATGTGCTGTTGAAGGCAGCTAAGTCTGATTTGTTAGAAATGTTAGAGAACTCTTGGAAAAAGTAAAAAGTTGAAAATGAAAAAAGGTTGAGAGAAAAAAATTCATATTTAATTTTAAATGACAGATGAAAAGTTATAGGGAAGGTCTATGGAAGAAAAGAAGTACATAAAGTTTTTAACCAGGCACATAATCCTGATAATGATGATGATGATTGTGTGTATGTGTGTGTGTGTGTGTGTGTAGGGATGAATAACAGGGAGGTCCTCGAGCAGGTGGAGCGTGGCTATCGTATGCCTTGTCCACAAGGCTGTCCGGCCTCTCTGCATGAGCTCATGCTGCAGTGCTGGCGGAAGGACCCAGATGAGAGGCACACCTTTGAATACCTGCAGGGCTTCCTGGAGGACTACTTCACTGCCACTGAACCACAGTACCAGCCGGGGGAGGACCTGTGATTCAAATATCTGTAAATTGAATTGACTGGTCCTGCAATAGGTTTCTAAAAGTCATTTTCATGTAAGACCCTCAAACTAAGTTTCCATATGAATGTATGTGTGATGACTTGTAATTTGTAGTCATCATCATCAAAGAAGTACTGCACATGAAAGCCATTTTAAATCGTCCTGAGTAGCGTATAAACTTAATTATTATTATTAAAAAATTAATCTTAATTATGACATCCTCTTTTGTTGTTGTTGACTTTGTGGCTTTACTCACATTGATGTCACACACTGTAATGTTCATGAATACTGTGCTAGCTGACTTTCCACAGTTTTATGTGAAGATATAGCATTACTCAAGATTCATACAGAACTTTGTACAGGGCTGTGTACATTCATATATTTACATTTTGTCCATAGTACTTCTGTCAGGTCTCTTCAGATCTGTGGATTGTTGGTTTTGCTAGTTTTTAATTGCTTAAGCTTAACAGTTTGATCTAAACCTGCTTTAAGTGCTGGGGTGGGGTTACACCATAATCCAGCAATGATGAGGGTAGGGTTAGACACTAGTCCAGCACTGATGGAACCATGTGCCTTTAAAGCTTCAGTTTGGGTGAGCAGTCATGATTAACCGGATTAATTAATTAAGCAGAGATAACCTAGCATCTGCCTGTGAAGGGAAGTATTTATCTACCTTTATATACTGTATTTTCAATTTCACCATATATCATCATTTAAAAAAATAAATTAATAACTGTCTCTCAACTAGTGCCTTCATTTAGCATCAGAGGTCAGAGATGTTTAGGACTGACTGGGCTTGTTTATTAGAACTGACTGTGTATTTTGTATTTGCTCTGTTATGACAGTAGCCTGTTCACCATGCCTTACTGAGTCATGTCCCCATTTCTCTTCCACACATGCATAAATGAGCATTTGTTAATTGCAGTGCCCTCTGGAATAGTGTAAGTCTTTGTAAAGATGTGGTGGAAAACATATAAAATAGTTTATGCTTGAAATAAATTTAAAATATTATTCTCAAAATATGCAATGTGACTGGAAGAAATATGAAAAAAATGTTCATTGTAAAGGTATAAAATCAATAAATATTTTTCTGCAATGTGAATCACAATTATTGGAACAATTACAAATAACTAAGGATATAAAATCTAATGCAGTTTACTTCTCTTCAGAGGAGTCTAGTTGTCCATGAACTTATATTTTACTGGGGAATGCAAAAAAAGTGCCAAACATTCAACATCAAAAATTTGGCAAAGTTTACTACATTTAGATGAAAAGACAAATTTCTATCGATATTGTTAGGTTAATTAAAGAATTGGAACATCCGGGGACTATAAACCTATGTAAAAATGATGCATATGTATTGTATATATTCCCACCTGAAAGAAGGAAAATCTGGAAAAAAAAAAAAAAGAAAATTCAAAAGGTAACAATTAGAAAGTGTAGAGGGTGGTTGTATGATTAGGATCACAAAGTATCTTAAATTGTGATAATATTCCATCTCCATACCACTTGCTAAAGAAAGTTATTCCATTCAACCATGAATGTAAGCAGTTGGAGCCTGCTTAACATCATTGGAACTTTGTTTTTTAATTGGATTCTGTGGTCAGTTAAGAAAAACAAAACTGCCTGATAAAGTAAACCTGGCTACCTCTGCCAAAAATGTGAAAACTGAGTCTTGTAGGACAGATGAAAAGCGTTCCTCCAAATCCATGTCAAAATCTCAGAGACCATAGAAACAAACATTTGTGATGACCTTGCCTGTGCTCTGATTTAAACACTGAGAAAATTGTTGAATCAGCTTGGAAAAAATCATCTCTAGGGCATTTGAGCAGATGCTAAGACCATAAGAGAAAACAATAGACATAGACAAAGCCATTAGGTTCATGGTTGATAGTTACAGGGTATGTGCAGAGGTAAGCACATTTTGGTTTGCACATTTTGAGTAAGCAGTGGCGAAATATACAACAAGCACAATATAGTTAGAAATTAGCTGCTTTTTTTTTTTTTTTTTTTTTTTTAAAGCAGATGATATCACAAATCAGAAATCATCTTTACATTGAATCTGGGTCCAGGCCTACAATTTGCAAGTCAAAGACAAGACTAAAATGGAAAAATCCTCTATGAACTAGAGAACAAAACCTTGAGAGGAGCCTTATTCACAGAAAGGAACCTATCCTTCCTAGTCAACACTGGGTGGCAAACTAACAACACAAAAATGAATAAAGTTGCTTTGTTGCAAAAACATTATAAGAGCAGTAAGTTAAAAAGGACTACATTATTAAGCTGACAATGAATAAAGAAACTAAGTGAGTGTATCCCGAAGAATTCAGAAATTGGTTTAGATGTTGAGCCCAGAAAGCAAATTTTGCCCAGCACTTTTTGTTTACATTACTTGAGACTTGAGACCAAAGCATTATTTTTAGAGGCACTACACATTAATTTGAATATATTTTAAATCAGTGAACTATTAATCAGTATTGATATCATAGGTTTTAATCACAAATTAATTTATCAAAAATGGTATTTCCAAGAATGTCTTTACACTGCAAGGTAATAGATTTAGCATCTACCTAAATTTTAGGAAGTTTTAGGAATTTGGTAACATACTTGATCTGTACAATTTGTAAAATTCCTCAAGCTTAATTTAGGCTGTGTTTGAAAAACTCACCTAAGTGACCTATTATAATATGATGGCCTGTCATCCATTTATGTCTTTCATTGCACAAAGCTACACATAAATATCAGGCCAAAAAATTTAATAGATAAAAATAAACCTTTTTAGTATATTTTAGTATATTTATAAATATATTTAATATAGATTTCCATATATTTATGACTGCATTTAGTACAAATAATACTTTTTTATTCATGATTTCATGTACAGCTCTGAAAGCCAGCATGAATATAAATAATACAAAAAATGGATTTGGACATTTTACTAAAACAATCCACAAGATGGCATAAAAGTCTAAAATTAAATGTTAAATGAGTTAAAATGCTAGATGTCTATTTTCTGTTTTTTGAGCATCTGTGTTTTTGAGACTCAGGTGTTCCTTCCGAGGTATTCCCCCCCAATTATTGCATCAAACTAACACTTGCAATTAGGGCTCCTCAGGTTCAACAGTACTCATTGTAATATTACCTCTGGAGAGTGGGCATTCAGTTCCAGTATATGAGCATTATGAAAAGGGCCCATTGAACCTTCTTCCAGTATCCTTTCTGTTCTCTATTGCTTTTTTATTGTTGTGTTATTGTGGTGATTGTGCAGTGTTTGTGTGTGTATGTGTGTGTATGAGAGAGAGCGAGAGAGAGAGAGAGAGAGAGAGAGAGAGAGAGAGAGAGAGAGAGAGAGTAGTTGCTTAAGTTAGAGACGCACGCAAACAGCAGAGAATGAAAACTTCAGTACCCAGATTCCCTCAGCAGGAGAAAAAAAAAAAAATCCTAGTTCCAAGAACCTACGGAAGCCCGGATGCTCCCGTGAGGCACGTCTGCAGTTCGCGCTGGTTAGATACCTTAGAGTCGGTTTGCAGAGGGGCGAAAAACGGCGCAGAAACGCGCTCATTTCTATATAGCTCGCTCTCTCCATCCCAGACGCATGATTACGAAGCTGCGGTGTACAATTTCTAAAAAACTGAGCGTCTATCATAAGTAGTAACGAAAACGCGCGAGTTTTTCTTCTGTTCCCTGTACATGTTTTAAACGTTTTTTCTAGGCTTAGAGTATTTTTTTAGCGCTACCAGATGCTGATATTGAGCAGCTTGGTTTGGCGTCGCAAAACGACAGAGGACCAAGATGCCCGAAATCGATAAAGCTGTGGAGTGTGTTTTCCACGCGGATACCTATGATTTTAAAATTGGTGCATGTCGGGGGTGGCATCGTTACCAGCTGTTACGTGATCCAGCTGAGGCAGCCTTGACGTGCGCGTGAGGACCCCAGCGCCACCGCTGCTGCAGCACGGAACGTGAAGGCTAGCGCGAGCTCGGCGCCTCCCGGTGAGTGCGCGGCGTCTGGCTTCACAGCTGATATTTGCATACTCTTGCCCTGAGCTGCGCCGCATTTCAACGAGGGTTTGTGTTTTCTGTTGAAGGAATTTTATTAACCTCGTCGTTGCCATTCATAGAGCTTTGGATGGGTCACACACACTTGCCACTGCTTCATACATTCACTCAGACATTCCGCCCGCTTCTCAGCCAGTCATTCAGACAAATATATGTGGATGGCTGTAGCGTAATGCCTCTAACGTGGCAATGATTATATGCCCTTTTAAAGACGATCGATCATTTAAATTCTGTGGAGCGCGTGAGAATCAACTTGATTTTTGACGGACAACAATTTGGAGGCACGGTGAGAATATAGTGCGAATTGAAAACAAACTGATTATTTCTTAGCTATATTTCTTAAATATTGTTAAATATACATAATTTGGTGATGACTGATGGCGAGTTGTGTATCTGCCGCAAGCAAGGCAGCTGTTCGCTTTATGATTACAGAAAGACATTACCAGTCTCACGCACCCTCGCGGTCTTAAGCCCGCCTATGACTCCTCTCTTGATTAGTCTGGCTAATTATGCCCCCCGCCCCTGTGGCATCTCTCTTTCTCCCGCTCTTTCATTCTCTAGCCAGACAATGCATCATCACATGCCAATTAAAGTTAGGAATTGCCTAATTCCTTTTTATTTGTGACAGTGGGTTGCAACCAGTGCATCTTATAGGCGCTACTCCGGCTTTCGCTTTGCGCGGCGATGGCGCGCAGTGGGAAAATGTTTGTGTTGTGACAGCGGCGTTTATGCACGGCACACGCCGCGAGCGTCAAGACAGGCACGTCCCTTTTACCCACTTGCGCACATGGCGGTTATATGTAAAGTGTACACACAAAAGCGGAATATATTTTCTTGAACTGGTGTGGCGAGATGTGATGGAGCCTTTAACAGATTAACGAGGGATGCATGCTTATTTATCCTTTTATTTCTTGTTAACATTCCGGTGAATTTTGATATCGTTAGAAATAAGACTGTTGCGCGATTAAATGGCAGTTAATTCAATACTTTCACCAATTAGTCTATATAAGTATTTGATTCATTTATACGTTGTGTTTAAGTGAGAATGTACTGTATGCATTACAGTTGATTGTGTGTGTTCGTGTGTGCCTGTGTGTGTCCGTCAGACAGCTTTGGTCTCCATGGCGACCTTTATTAAAGGAAGCTTGGCAGGCCACAACAGCTGGAGACTTCTGATTGGCAGAGAGGAGAGATCCAACATTCCCTGAGACTGACCTTGGCTATAGCTGTCATGACAGCAAGGTGTATACCACTTACACAAGTACTGTGCCGTAGTCCAGCCTACCACAACCAGACTAGATGTAAGCCATGCTCAGCTGGCAATGGAGCACAGTGTCCCTGCATACATAACTCAGCTCATGCAGTCTAGCATTCCATGAGACTACACTCTGGATGCATCCCCTCCCTACTCCTCTCTGTTTCTCTTCCTCTGTGTCTGTCTGTCCCCCCTTTTCTGTTTGTGTGTGAGTGTGTGTGAGTGTGCGTGTGTGTGTATGTGTGACTGTGTGTGTGTGTGAGTGTGTGTGTGTGTGTGTGTGTGTGTGTATGTGTGGTTGTTGTTGGTTTTAGGCAAGATTTTCACCTTTGACCCTGGATCTTTGAGATAGCATGTCTGTGTGTGCGCGTGTATGCATGCATGTATATGTTTCTATGTGTGTGAAAAAAAGAGGGGATATAGAGGGATTCGGGGCATGCAACAAGACTGTGTATATGTGTATGTGTGTGTATGTGTGTGTGTGTTTGTATATGTGTGGGTATGTGTATGTGTATTTATAGGTGTGTTTGTGCAGATGTGGATGTGTGTATGTGTATTTGCGGGTGTATATGTGCAGGTGTATATGCACATGTTTATATGTGCAGGTGTGTATGTGCAGGTGTTTAGATGTGGGATGGAGGGGTGGAGGAGGGACAGTTGTGTGTGTGTGGATTGGGGTTGGAACAGAGTTGTGTGTGTGGACTGGGGTAGGAACATAGTTGTGTGTGTGTGGATTGGGGTTGGAACAGAGTTGTGTGTGTGGACGGGTAGGAACAGAGGTGTGTGTGTGGATTGGGGTTGGAACAGAGTTGTGTGTGTGTGGATTGGGGTTGGAACATAGTTGTGTGTGTGTGGATTGGGGTTGGAACAGAGTTGTGTGTGTGGACTGGGGTAGGAACAGAGGTGTGTGTGTGGATTGGGGTTGGAACAGAGTTGTGTGTGTGTGGATTGGGGTTGGAACAGAGTTGTGTGTGTGTGGATTGGGGTAGGAACAGAGTTGTGTGTGTGTGGATTGGGGGGATCTGTATACCTGCCTGTTTGCTGCATCTCTCACTAACGAGCTGACTCTAATGAGAGATTGAACCAAATCAATTATTAAAGAGAGATGGGGACAGAGGGAGGGAGGTAACAAGATTTGGAGTTGGAAGACACAGAGGTAGAGAGGGACAAAAATTACAATTACAGTTGCAGCAGACTGCACCTTATGCACCCTACATCAGATAGTACATGGATCGAAAAGTTTTTCTACACATGCAGTACACTGGCATGGTAATTCTGTTGTGTGATGTATTGATTTAGTTTATCAAAACGACTTTTTAAGGGGGTGTAACATGATACAGCACTGTGTCTTTGTGATTATTCGCTGAGTTAGCTTAAGACGGTCTAGATGAGGTCATTACACATTTACATGTTGAGGTTTAAGATGAACAGTGATGTGAACATCAGCTTGTGACACAGAGCTCAGGTATAATGATTTTGATGGAAGTGTAAAGGAGCTAACTGTACAGAATCTGACACAAAAAGAGAGGAAGTAGACATTTGTAAGAGTGAATGAAAGCATATGCAAAATAGTACAAATAGTACAAATATATATTAAATATATAGTACATAGTACAAACATAGTACACATATATTTTCAAGAATTAGACAATATCAAGCTGTATGTTTTATGTGATGATGATGTCAGCCTTAACTTTGCTTAGTCTCTCTCTCTCTCTTTCTCTCTCCCCCTTCCTGTTTCTCTCTTTCTGTCTATTTCTCCCCTCTTCCTTCTCTCTCTCAGGTAACAAACTGGCAGGCTAGAAATTGCCATGGAAACATGCAGTTTGTGAGTGAGATGAGAAATAGTTGAGAAAATCTATTGAAAGGTAAGTGTGAGCTTTTTGTGTTATGGTGCATATGTTAGCACACATTTTGAGTGGGAAGTGCGTGTGTGTTTAGTGAGAAATATACCCCCCACCCCCAACCCATGGATGTAATGAAATATGTTAGCACATGGCATGCAAAGCAGTAAGTGCAGATACCTGTGCGCTTCATTTTCAAATATTAGCTCCACTCTCTGAACTAGGAGAGACAGAGACTTCAGCCCACAGATTCTCCTCCCCCATATCCACAGCTTCCTCAGTCTTCTGGAGGGCTCGGAAACAGCCTAACAGGATATCCAACTTTTTTCATACCAAATCTTGCTAATAGAATTTGCACTTACTTTCCAGGCGACTCACACATTCTGACTCATTCATTCATTTATTCATTCATTCATTCTTTCATTCATTCATTCATTCATTCATGCATGCACACAGTCATCCGCTCATATGGCATTCTTTCTAGTAGTCATTAATGGATTTGTAAAAATATATCAGCACTAAAGTCATGCTTATGTAGCGCACAAAACTGAGGAGAGGAGAGGAGAGGAGAGGCCAGATGTAAGATGGAAGTGCAAGGAAGATGCTAGTAGAAGACACTGAGGCATCTCCATCAGGAAAATGCTTCTTGATTTTTATCTTATTCCTAACTAAGTGGATGGATGGGTTTATTGCTTGGTTAGTGGCTTCAGATTATTCGGTTTTATTCTGTTCTCTGCAGTGCTTATTCTCTCTGGTTGACTCATTGTCCATCAGCTTCACTCAGAGCTAAAACATTACCAGACACAGACAGTTAGCTTTTTAAGTGGAGCAGTCATCTCAGGCCAAGTGAGCTATATGCTCTCATACCAATGTTATTGGCCCTTGAAGATACATCAAGAGATTCAGTAAAACTCTTAATCACACTTATAAAGATTTCATTGTACATTCATATTTGTATGTAAGGAGATTGTTTTGTGTGTCCTGTAGTTTGTTTTACTGTTTATGTTTTACAGTAGATCACATTTTATAGTTGTATAGTTTGGTTGTCACTTGTGTTACTAATGATTTACAGATCATTCATAAATCTATTGTACAGTGTTTATTATTCTGCTATGTGCTCTTCAAATCTTAGACGGGGCTTATAAAACAGTTTATACTTTGTGCTGGATTCAGCTGTATAAATGATGGTCAGCATGCAGACCAGCCTTGGAATGAGTTTGTCCCTTTTCACAGCAGGATTGCTCCCACGCTGGTCAAGTACTGGCAGCCGCCCTACACACGTGCACACACCTGCACGCGTGCACGCACACAAATACAAATGTGCACACACAAACACACAAACAAACACATACATGTACACACGCACACACACACATACTCACACACACACAAACAAACATACATGTACACACGCTCACACACACACACGCTCACACACACACACACGCACGCACAGACACACACTCACACACACAAACACAGACACATGTACACACATACACACACACTCTCACACATACACACACACATAAATGCCCACCTCCCCACCTCTTTCACTACTTAGCAAAATATCCAGTGTTGAATTAACTAGCTTTTAGACTGTAGGTATTAATCCAGCACTGCAGATTTTTCTGTGTAGTTTCTTTACCTTAATTCAAGATTACCTTTATCATAATACTCCAACAAACACTACCATTTTCACACCACCATTATCACACCATTCTATAAGGTAAAAGTCATAAGTTATATTTGACTATGAATGGATTGTCAGTAAACAATATGTCTTTATTCTGTGTGTGTGTGTGTGTGTGTGTGTGTGTATGTGTGTGTGTGTGTGTGTGTGTGTGTGTGCGAATGTGTGTGTGTGTGTGTGTTTGACACAAGCTCAAAGCTCATCCTTAGTTGTGGGATGTTGTCATTTGAGGGAGGACTATAAGTGTCTGGATCAGATGAAGACTTGGGGTAGGTGGGGAGGGTACTAAATTTCAAGACTCTTCTCCTTGCTGTTGTTTTTCTCTGTCCATCCATCTATCTTGGTCTCTTCTCTCTCCATCTCCTGTCTTTACTCCACCTAGTGCCTGATGCAGACTTTCTCACCCACCCCCCACTTTTACCCAGTACCTCTATCTTTTCTCCCTTGGTCCTCTCTCTCTCTCTCTCTCTCTCTCTCTCTCTCTCTCTCTCTCTCTCTCTCTCTCTCGCTCTCTTTCTCTCTTTCTCACACACACATACACACACACACACACAGACACACACACATGCTCTCACACTTAGACTCTCACACTCACTCTGTCTCACTCCCTCTCTCTAGACCTCTCTTTCTCCTCTCTCTCTTCCTCTGTCTCTCTCCCTCACTCTTTTCTCTTTTCCTAGTCCCCCCCCCCCTTCCGCGCTCTCTCTGTCTGCTGGAAGTTAATGAGCCCAGCTCCCCCTGGGGAACGCGCACTTCCTTTGCCAGAATTGGAGTGAGAGAGAGAGACGAGGAGCGAGAGCTTACTCTGTACTGAGAGAGGAAGAGTGTTAGTGTGTGTGGCACTGTGTGTGTGTGTGCGCGCGTGTGTGTATGTGTGTGTGGCTGTGCCTCTGAGTGTGTGTGTGTGTGTGTGTGTGTGTGTGTGTGCGCACGCGAGAAAGAGACAGACATTGCAGAAGGAGATAGTGGGGAAGAGGGGAGGGGCACTGAGGGGAGATAAGGCAGAAAAAGAGAGAGAGAAAGAGAGAGGAGAGAGAATAGAGAGATACAGACAGAAAAGGGAGAGAGGAAAGAGCAGGAGAGAGTGGAATTGTCTGGTCATGATGATAGAAGAGTGTGCAGCATAAAGATGAATGAGCGTGCTTCGAACTCTCATCCTGAGAATCTGACTGAGGAGAAGGGAAAGAGGGCAAAAGAGAAGCAGGAGGGTGGAGAGATGGAGAGAAGAGATAATAAACAGAGGAAAGAAATGCAAGCACATGCCCACCCAGTGCATGCGAGAGCAACTGCGTGAGACGGCACATGGATGTGTCCACCCATATGTTTGCGTGTATACATACATTCAGGTGCGCATGTTTGTGTGTTTGTGCGAGTGTGCGTGAGAGAAGCTCGCACTCCTGTCTGCACTCCCGAACTGGAATGTGCACAAGGCAGCCATTGTTGTTTAAACAGCCAGCCAGCAGCCCTTCTCCTTGGCAACGGGCTCTGCAGCAGCGTCTCCCACGGCAACAGTGGAACAGGGGTGCATTGGGGTGGGGGTGGAGGTGGGGGTGGTGGTGGTGGTAGTGTCAGGAAGTCAGGGCCGCAGTGGTGAGGCCCCTCTCCAAAACACTGGCCTCAAGGTCTCGCTCAATATGTGTGTGTGCTTTGGTGTGGGTTCCAGTACCTCAGTGTGAGGAGAGAGAACCAGCAGGCTGCTTTCAGATGGAGACCTGATACAGGTAGAGACAGTGTCAGAGGAGAGATAGAGTGATAGCAGGATGAATGGAGGAAGACAACAGAGTTAACAGGGTGAAAAACAGTGGGACCCAAAGGTGGGAAGGAAGTTGATGATGAGTTTAAAGAGAAAAGGGGTTTGGGGGTGGTTGGCTAGGGATTTGATGAATAGGGATTGGTAGGTAGAGACAGAGTGAGAGAGAAAGCGAGAGATTTTCTCTCACTCTCTCTTTTCTTCTCTCTTTCTCTCTGCCTGCTGTTGGATGTTTGTTCCCAGCTGGTGCTATAGTCACATGACCCATGGTGGGGTGAAGGGGGTGCTGGGGGGGGTCTCTGCAAGCCTTAAAATAACCACTCCATGTACACGCTCACAGAAATAACATTGCACTGAAGAGAGAGAAGGAGAAATGTAAGAAAAGAGGGAGAACAAAACATGACAGGCAAAGAGGGTACGGGAGGTAAATGTGTGTGTGTGTGTGTGTGTGTGTGTGTGTGTGTGCGCGCGCATATGTCTTGGCCAGAGCCGATCTTGAAGACAGACTCTGATGATGAAGATTATTAGGAATTTCCTGCAGCTGGGGACGAGAGAGAGAAAGAGAGGGAGAAGAGTGAGAGAGAGAGAGAGGGAAGAGAGAGGGGCAGAGAGAGAGAGAGGCGGCATGGGGGCCATGGAGAGGTGGGAAAAGGGAGTGAGAGTGGAGGGGGTGTGAGAGAGGGAGTATCGAGACGCTGGCGGAAGGGAGAAGTGCGGTGCTGGAGAATGATGGGGGAATGCAGAGTGGAAGAAGAGAAAACTAAGGAGAGGAGACACAGGGCAGACAAAGTGTGTGTTTGTGTGGGTATCTGCATGCATGTGTGTGTACAATGACAGCTGTGTTTCTGCGGAGTGTCATTGAATGTCTCTGTGGACCCTGTGACCCACTTCTACCTCTCTCTTTCTACCTCTCTCTCTCTCTCTCTCTCTTTCTCTCTTTCTCTCTCTATATGCCTTTTCCTGTCTTTCTCCTTCCCCCTCTTTCCTTTCTCTACTGTCTCTCTTCAGCAACATTCTAGCCATTCTCTCTCTCACTCGCTCTCTCTCTCTCTCTCGCTCATTCTCCCTTCTTTCTGTATGTCTTACCACCCTCCCTCTCCCGCACACTCTCCCCCCCCCCCCACGTCACTCGCCCTCACACACTGTCAGGGCTGCTGCCTGTATCTTAGCAACAACTGCACTCTCATTTGAACTGAGTGAGTGCTTTTCCCTAACACACCCACTGAAACACACACACTTGTGTAAACACACATACACACACACACACACACATACACACTCGAACACACAAAGACCCACAGTCTCTCACACTTGTGTAAATACACACAAACAGCAACACATACACTTGTGTAAGAACACACTTGCAAACGCACTTACAGTAACACACACACACAAACACACACACACACACACACACACACACATATATACACACACACACACACACACACACACGCACACACACAAACCACCATTTAGAGTCTCCAATCCA
>NC_137498.1:34756734-34871734 GCF_041902795.1 Electrophorus electricus | reverse complement strand
CGGAAGTGTGCGTTTGCCTTGTGAAGCGCTGGCCGAGGAGGACTGCAGTGAGAGCGAGGGCTCCTGGATGGGAGATGTGGAGCCTGGAGTGTCTTCAGCTGGCCCCACAGATTCTGGCGCAGCCGCTTCACTACATTATGGACTTTATTCGGCTTCTTCACTGGCTAATGGCCTGCGTAACCATGATGAACAGCTCCAGCGCAGAGCAAGGAGACGCAGACAAATGGACCATGTTGAACAAATGCACATGCATGAACAGCATCACACGCACCTGCAGATGCACGCGCACCAGCAAACGCACTCGCTTGAGCAGAACACTCAAACAGAACACTCGAACACACATCTGCAGTCACAGACACACATTCATATGGATGCCCAAATGTGTATGGATGCAGATGTGCTGACACACAAGCACACACATGCGGAGATGGACTCACACATAGACTCCAATTCCCCTCTCATGGAGCGAGATACATCACTTGTCCCAGAGGACCTGTCTATAACCCCCAAGTCCGAAACATACACCTCTATTATCCATTCAACCCACCCATTACAAACCAGCCAACCCTCACAAAACTATATAGCCCTTCAACACAGCCCTGTCTCTAAGTGTAATGTAGAGACAGTGCAAACCCCTACCTTTTGTAAACCAGAGACAGACCATCTACCCAGCCCTGACATGTGCCACAGTTCTAGTGTAGGCCACAACCTCATGAACACCCCTATAGAGGCTGAGAGGAAGTATACCCTGAGGAGCTCTGGTCGGCCACGCTTCCCTTGCCACCTTCGCAAGTCATCCCGTTTGCGTCGAGCCGCAGAAGACAGCATATTGAAAAGGGAAGGGGAACAAAGAGAGGAGGAGGAGGAGGAAAACATCTGGAGACGAGAGGAGATCAGGCTGAAGGAAGAGCTCTTTCCAGAAGTCACCTCGGCTGCTTTACCTCCCAGGGTTGTCCAAGCACCGACTAAATCATCCAGCATGGTGCCAAATCACAGTGCAAGTACAGCATTTGGAAGTGAGTGCAGCACTGTGACCCAGCCATCAACAAGAGGAAAACGACGAGGTCGCTTTTTGGGTGTGAGGAAGATAGTGGTGAAAATAGCACGGATCCCCGTGCACCTTAGCCGACGGCAGAAAAGCTATAAGATCTCTTCCTTAGAGAGTGTAGGGTTGGCTTCACGTGGGGAAGTGGGTCCTGGGAATGAAGGGTCAGAGGGGGTGTTTGGGGGCGAGACAGGTACCCCCATTACAAGGGAGCCGACTGCTCTTCTCCGCATGAAAAACAACGGAAGGAGCGTAATGGTGATGTTTCCCCCGGGAGAGCTGCCTGTCATCCTGAAGCGTCGTAGGGGAAGGCCTCCTAAACAGGCCCTGCCAGGACAGCCTGATATGCGTGAGACTAGAGCCGGCGCTGCGAATGCCGCCGAGCCCAAGAAGCCACGGCGGCGGCGGCGAGTCAAGCTGCCGTCCCCACTGCCCTCGTATGTGAATGACACCAACGATGTTAAGGTGGAATACGCGGACGTTCTCTCCAAGCTGGCCTTCCTGAACAGGCAGCCTCCCAGCACAGGCCGCTGCTCCCCACCACGATGCTGGACCCCTACTGAGCCAGAGACCTTCCACACATCTCCAGAGAACCCAAACCTGTCCACCCTACTGCATCGACTCACAGGGTTCCGCCGGCGAGGGGGTCGTGCTGGTTGCATGGGTGGGAGGGGAGGGGGCATGGCAGGATGCTCTGAGGCCTTTAAGAGGTCATTCAGTGACTTCTTTGAGACAATTGGCAAGAAGCGGAAAGTTCCTCTATCAGAACCAGGAACGCCGCGAAAGAGGGGAAAGGGGGTTAGTGGTGGAATAAGTAGGTCAGCTTTCAGTGAGCAAGGCATCCCTGTCCCTGGGGAGAAGGTTAGAAAACGCCGTGCACGAAAGAATGGAGCATTAAAAGGTGGTCAGGGAATCCAAGAACAAGACTGGCAAAATGGACGGAGTGGATGGGGGGAAAAAGGTGATCCAGATACCCCTGAAAGAGCAGGCAGTTATCAGGGCTCTTGCTCTCCACGGGGAGGTTTTCCTTCCTCAGAGACTGGTAAGGGAGGACTTTATCACAGCCCTGGTAGACGAGGAGCTGGCAGTGGAGAGGATTCTCATGGAATGTTTGCAGGATACTTTCGCTCTTTACTTGATTCAGATGACTCCTCAGACTTGTTGGACATCTCTATGGCCAGCCCTACAGGACGGCAAGATGCTCGTAAGCTCACTCCTGGATATGAAGGCAGCAGCCCGGGTGCCGCCCATCGCTGGTCTCCTGCTTTTCCTAAGAGAAGCCCTAAAGGATCTGCTAACACTGGGGAGGGACCATTACTTCCCTCAGCCCAAACTCAGTCCCAGAGCAGCTCTGTGACTAGACCCCCATATTCATACAATGTTTCCCAAACCTCCCCCACCACTCCCTTCCCAAAATCTCCTGCTGTCTCCCTCTCCCGCTCCCCTAGTTCTCCCCATCCTTCTTCTGGTGGTTTTTCCCAATACCCCTCAGCCTATAGTGGAACTGTCCCACAAGGCACAGGCATTTGCCCTGTTCCTCAGCAGCAGAGGCCAAGTGACTGCAGCTTTACATATGGCACTAAAGCCTCCCCTGCCCCATCTGCACAACGGCAGATTAGTTATTCAAATTATCATGCTTCTGCCAAACGTCATTATAGTGGATATCCTGGACCTGCTCATGCAATGCAGCAGAGTGAGTCTGCTGGTCCAGGATCACCAGGTGGAAGTTACATGTCAATATCAAAGACTAGCCCCTTCTCCTCATCCTCATCTCCTCCCGAAGGCTGCAGACAATACCAGTCCTCTGCTCTTTGGGGCTACAGGCAAGGAGGACCGACCTGGGGCAGTGATGGATTTGGCACTCATCAGTTCCATGGCTACTCTGACTATGGAGTTGGCACAGCTAGCTCAGAGTCCAAAGATATACTGGACATATCAAATTACACACCTCAGAAGGCAAAGCAGCGTCCCTGCCCTGACACATTCTCTGAGTCCTCTTCTGACTCCTCCCACACAGGGATAGGGAGTGTGGGGGCACCATTCTGCCCTAGGGATGTTCCAGTGCCTGAGGGACAGTCTAGCTTGTCAAGCCTGGAGAAGCTGATGCTTGATTGGAATGAAAATTCTGCTGGCCCTTCATACAACTGGAGTCAGAATGTTTTGTTTCAAGGTGGGACCAAGCCAGGCCGTGGTCGCAGGAAAAGGTCAGAGCCGCAGAATGAGAGGGAAGCATGCCCTATGCCCCCAGGATCACCTGCAAGCCCTCCCATGCAGGGAGGTGGTCCAAAGCGCGGTTCTTCTGCAGGCCGACAACCCAGGGGGGCGAGGGGCAGGGGGGGGTTCTCCCCTTGTCAACGAGAGCGACCTCTACCGCCCAAACCCAAACCTCAAAAGCCTGCAGCCCCAGCAGGGGTTGGGCAGATGACTTCAACAGGAGGACTATACCAGGAAACGTTGGATTATTACAGTGGAGATAGCAGTAGCCTATCACCTCTCAGTCATGCCCCTGAGCCCTGTGAATATCCATCTCCCTACTCTGCCCACACCTCTACTCCCTCTTCTGATGAGAGATTTGCCCAGATCTACCCCTCGGACTCTGCCTCTCTTTCCCCCAGCCTTTCAACACAGTCAGATGTTCTAAAGCAGTACCCTAAGCCAGGCCCACCACCACAGACGTATGGGCATGCAGCCAGGACATTCAGCCCAACGCTGTCCCCTAGTCCCCGGCTCCTGCCTCAGTGTGGCTCTGCAATGAGTCCTCACCGTGTGTCAAAGGACCAGTTTCCACAGTATGACTCCCCTAGTTACAGCGGCTCCCCGTGCTGGTACGGGCAGGGTGGCAGTGTTGCTAATAGTCCCCACAGCTATGAGGAGCAGCGATCTATTGCCATCGCTATGCCCTCCCACAAACGGGACATGTCACTGATGGGCCCAGGAATGAGGGTGCCATCCCACTCTCCTTATCCTCCACCTGTACTTAGAGGTCCTACAATGTCCTCTTCTTGTGTGGGTGGGACACTAGACTCTTCTCCCCAGCATGAGGAGCTGGGTTACCATAGTAATATGGACAGCTATGCACCCCTTGGGCATCGTTACATGTCCCAAACTGCTCGAGGGGGGGTTCTCTGTCAGCTACTGGACCAACCCAACGATGAAGGCTTTACTGTCACCAGCCTGTAGTTAGCATTGTTGAGGCAATCCAGCAAAGGTGAGAAATTAGTTCTCAAACCTGCATGAGTCAAAGGCAGTGAAGCTCACTAACATTACTAACATCACTAACATCTTTGTCTACCATTACATTCAAACAGTTGCTAAACAAAAGTTGCCAAATGTGCTGTTATAATTGTGACATAATATAATTTATGCTTAATTTGCAACTTTCCATCTTTGTTCTTACTGTCTGTCTTTCCATTTAACAGATGATTTGGACTACGCCATTTTCATATTTTTAAAATATTTTGTAAATGAGATGCTACAGAAGACACTTACTAAGTAAGAGAGGAGATTTGGAACTGTGGACTAAAAGCTGACTTCTCCAGCAGTGACAATCAAGATCCAACTTTACACCACACACATACATACACACACAGATGCATGCATGCTTTATGCTTACATGTTTTTCACGTATTTTTACACACGCAAAACACACACACAAACACACACTCACAAACATTTGAAACCGCACATGCACGCACAGATAGACACTCTCACACACAAGACCAGTATGGAGCTTGGGTGGAGTTTTTTTTAGGATGGACACACACACTGCTAATATCTAGTAGAAGAAATGAATTGAACTGCAGAAACACAGGAATCCTCAGAATGCAAGTATGGCTCATTAAAGCTGAAACTCAGACATGCCTGCAACTGTCTATCAAACCAACGTGAGAGAGCACACAAAAAAAAAAAGGAAAAAAAAGAAAAGAAAAGGTTTTGGACTACATACTGATTTCTCTCTCTCATTTTCTCTCTGATCTGATACTCTTTCTGTGTCTATCTGTTTTTCTAGTCTCAGCATCATCTCTGACCATATCACTGAAGAGATTAATTACATACTACCCAAAAATCAAACTCCTTCGCAGGATTATTTAATGGTAATCCTGCTCCCTACTCAGACTTTACCCCTTATCTTCCCTTATGTGCTGTCTGCTCCAAGATACCAGCATCTGTACATAAATCACACCAACAGACCCAACACCAGAGGAGCAATCTACAATGAGAACATAACTCAAACATAAATAATTTTAAAAGTGAAGAAACATTTGGAAAGTTGTACAAACTCATTACAGGAATGTCACGAGAATCTCCCAGAATTTCTGTAAAAGGTGACATCAGTTTTTAAGTGGCTTTCAGTGGTTCTGCTTGGTCCTGTGCAAATAGGTACTGCAGTGTTTTCTGACAGGGACCTCTTCTGGTCCTGTGGGAGTCCGTGTGAATCCAGTACCCGCTTCTGCTGCTCTTGCTCCTGGCCTGCAGCACGGTCATACCCTGCCCAATGCCTGGTTCATGTCTCTGTGTTTTCATCATTTCCTGTCAGGAGGACAGACACTCATGCACTGACCCCAAAGATGCTGCTCTGGCATAGGTGCTGAGAGGTCAGCCCTCTGGCCATTCTGGGCACAGAGGTCTGGGACTCAGGGTGTGGACAATGCCTACTCTCCTACTCATCCTCTCCTTTTTTTTTTCCCTCTTTCTCTCGCTCCACTGTTCTATTTCTTGTGGTCCACTGTGTCGTATAGTGATTTTTTGTGATGAAATACTGTATCTGTCTGTTCCATATACTGTATCTAAGGTGGGAATATTTAAATACACATTCTCTTCTTATCATTGTGTAGCTCTGTATTGCCTCTGTTCTGTGGGAAGCTGGGTACAAGAATAGAAGGAGAATATTGCAGATAAGGAAAGACAAACTGAGGAGTTGGGAAATATGACAACATATACAATGACAGTTTCATTTAATTTTAATCACATCATTAAGCAGTATTTTATTACTCAAAGTGAGTGAGTTCCTAGTAATGGAGATTTCGGTCAAGTGTTTTGCAGCAACGGTCAAGTTCGGTCAAGTTCTACAGCAACAGACGAGAAGAACACAAGAACATGAAAATCAAAAGGAAATCTGGGTACAATATAAAACAATATAAAAAAGATCAGCCTTGTCTGTATGCATCTGGAGTATTAATGGTTATTCTGGAATGTGAAAAAACAGCCCCATCAAACCTCAACAGCACAAAAATTATTCCACCCACAGAGTTTGTCTACTCTTAACACATCCTGTTATCCATTCAACACTTGTGTCCAAGTTGGGGTTTTTTTAATAGGTGAAACGTTTTGGAATTACTACTGCCTCCTATGTTAGTCCGACATAATATAACACTGTTTAATAGCATAGCCTATTAAACTTTTTAATAGTCTGATTTATTACATCTTGATATAACTGCAAATTAACCTTGTCTGCTTAAAGCACTTGAGTTGGTTTCACCAGTGCGCGGCGCCCTGTGTCTTTCCAATTATGTGAAGAGGAAATCCCAAAATCAAGTTCAAAAGCATGCATGGGAGACAACTTTTAGCGTTAAGTTTAAGAGCAGGTTGTAGAATCTATTCTGGCAGTAACATTCGCTGTTGAGTATTCTGCAGTGATGGATTCTCGCCGCTCGTTGGTATTCTAGCCGGTGCACTGCCGCTAAGGCTTTTAGAACGAGGCGAAGCTGCCGTCAGACATTCTGATAAGTACGCTAAGTTCAAACAAGGACACGAGTGAGTTAAAGGGACAAAGACAAGCAGGGGAGACAAACGAGAAGGGATTTTAAGTAGCCGAAGTCCACCGCCGCGTCGTTGAATTTCCATTCTTCTGGAATTCATTTATCGATTTCTATTTTTCTTTAGATAGTTACCTTTTCTATGCACTGAATCTTCTAAACTGGGGAACTGAGCCATCGTTCACTGACATCTAATTGCAAATGGGTGCAAATCTCTAGATACCGTATACTAAACCCATATTCAAAGGTTTCATTCTTAGGGCACTGTTTTATTTCCTGTAATGTGTAGTGAAACAGTGAATTCATATCCTGCATACTAAAATTTGTTTTTGAGTGTTGCATGTAATCACATCCTTGCTTTGTGTGTGTGTGTGTGTGTGTGTGTGTGTGTGTGTGTGTGTGTGTGAGAGAGAGAGAGAGAGAGAGAGAGAGAGAGAGAGAGAGAGAGAGAGAGAGAGAAACGCACGAGCACCAAGCTGCTTGTCCAGCAATGCGTGATCCTTTCTCTTCAGTGCCCTGGAGCTGTGCAGTTTATCATAGAGGCTCCAGCTCTGTGTCTCGATCTCGATCACATTACGCAACACTGCTTCAGAAGAGAGGCATGGCTACCTGCAACAGTGGCGGAGTGAGGTGGCTTCTTCCTTCAGTATTTATGCTCGCTTTGTCGATGTTCCTACTTCTCCAGCTAACCATTAGTTTGATACTACTGCGTACTTCGGCTGGACCCGAAGATCCTGTTTTTACACTCATCAGTATAAAGGGGTTTGGGCGTACCGATAAATCGACGTGGTCCGAAGCAAGCGTCGCTGGACGACTGGGAATGTGGGGCTTCGAGAGTGCGCCAGAACTTTTGGCTGATGAAGAATCCGCAGGACTAGGCGCATACGCAGATGAGAATGAACTGAATTCACGCCAGGTAACCCCGGCGCTTACTGTAGTTCTTCAACTGTAACGTGCAGTGTTCTGACCCACCACCGAATCTAATCTCAGTAACCTACTACACAGAAAAAGATTCTCATCGCAAATCTGTGGCCAGAAAGCAGAATGAAAGGAAACATTTGGGGTGGGAATCCCTCCAAAATAAATCAGCCAAGTGGTGTTCTCCCTGTCCATGACTCATCTTTTCCTTTGTTGTGTATCCATGGTGACTACAGTAGATTGAGTAGTTGTATTTTAGTGAGGGATCTGCCACATATTTGAACCAGAATCTTTCCAAGTTCCCAGACAGGCTTAGGTTACACAAAGAGCACATTCTATGGCCCCACAACATGTTGCAACTACTCCTGCCAAAGGCTTTTTCACACACACACACACACACACACACACACACACACACACACACACACACACACACACACACACACACACACACACACACACACAAGACATCTGTGATCACAATTTTATGTAAATCTATCCAAAGTTATCTAAATATATAGCTTTGATAGATCTGTGGGTTTGTTTCTCCAGGTCACTGAAACAGGGCTGGTGCTTCAGCCATGGGCATCAGGACAACCCTCCTTCAGCACTGAGGTCCAGTGTCTCACCCAGTTCATCACTACAGCAGAGGTACACATGGATGTACTTGACAAGGGGGAAAAATGTGTCATCTTAAAAAAATTCTTCGGTCCCTGGTAATTTACAGAACTATAATAGACCACCTTTGTAAAAAAAACAAACAAACGAAGAAAAAAACCCCGGCATCTGTCAGCATAGGAACTTAAGTTTGTTAGATATTCTGTATTGTTGTCCAAGTGTGGTAACACTGTTTAAATAAACACAAAGAGGGAATTGGTAAATAAATGTAACTGACTAAAATCTAATTGAATAAAAATATATGCTTGTCTTCACAAATACACTATTGTGCAAGCATCTAAGATCAAGAAAGAAAATAATGGTGGTGGTGCCCTGTTATATGCTGTCTGTATACTTTCTATCTGTAGGTCGTAATTGCGTTGCTTGATTAAAAAATATTATAATTTTTTACTGTATTAAGATTTTTATTTGCAATCATATTTTTAATGTGTTTATTTGTTGTTGTTGTTGTTTTCTTTTACAAGCAAATAAGCACTTACTGCCAAGATAATAGTTAATAATTTCTTCATAATGGCCTAATTATTTTTCGCAGTACTGTATATTTAAGTGCAAACTTGAATACAAAGTTCTGTTTCTTTAATAATAATAATAGCTAATATCAAATCCTTGCACACATACAGTATATCTGAACTCACACAAATACATATGCATACACAGATTCCAGTACCTATTTGTGTCTTGTCTTCAGGTGAACTTTTCAAGATGGCAGCATTCAGATTGGTCTCAGCCTGCACAGGTGCTGGAAGGTTCTGTGGCTTTGTGCATGAACCACTGGACTAGAGGCAGTAGCTGTGTGGCTTACTCCTTCAGGTGAGCACATCCATGTACTCACATTCAGGTTGTCTCTTATAGCTGATGCGTTTGATGAAACCAGATAAAAATCTGTTAAAACATAGTTCAGATTTTATTTATTCTGTGTTTGGAAAAATAACTCACTATACTTCAGACATTGACTCACTAGTGTTGTGCTTTACATAAAATAAATCTTTTCAAATTCTTTGCTTGAATGAAATAGAAATGTGATGACATGTCTTGTACAAGTTAAGTTGTTTCTTCCAACAGTTAATGAGTTGTATCAAATCAAAGCAGGAAAAACATGAAACAGTGAGTCCTTGGGGCCGGAGTGGCAAACCCCTGGTTTAGGGTATGTCTTTTATGTCATGTTGATATAACACATTCATCACTTTTAATAGGTACTTCCTATTTATCTGTTTATATGAAACAATTAATATAATATAAAACAAAACAATTGGTTGCTTTACTGTTATGTGAGTCATCTTTGGAGATCCATCAAGCATTTTAGGAATATGCAAAATTTGGGAAATGTAATGTGCAAAATATAAAAGAAGTGTTCTTTAAAAACATGTTAATTTGCATTGATATTTCTACTTGTATATTGTTATTTGAACACATCATAAAATACACATCAGAGATTGCATGGATTCTCCTCAGCTCTGTGTAGCTAGAGACACGCTCCAGTTATGTGCGGACAATCAAATATCATATCACTACAATGTATTACAACAGATACAATGCAATATATATGCGATTGCACAGGAACACAATTTTCTTGTTATGTTACTTTTGTTGTTTCTGGTTTCTTTTGCATTTGAAAAAAAAAAAACGCAACTATGGTGCAGATTGTGAAGATTAATGAAAGAATATTTGCATATGTGTGCAGGGGAATCTATAAAGGAATTACAGCCTACTTTATGATATCATTATTAATTTGACATATTTAAATTATTTTAGGTAAAAATGTTTATATATTTGGTGGCAAAAGCTTTGGACCCAATTACTGCTTACAGTTTGTGACCCACAGTCCTCAAAAGATGCGGGTGATATTTTGTTAGGCCTTTGTCATTCTCAGTTGCTTATTGTTTACTGGTCTTTTATTCATGCCTTCTATAAATAAAATGTATACTCCATAGGACCAAGTTCAGATTAAGGCCTTGAAAAAGGCCACAGTACAAAGTAATACACAGTACTGAGTTTTGAGGCATTTGGGAGAATATAAAAAGTTACATTATATCATCGCTAAAGATAAGAGTGACAGTTCCACTGCCAACATGTTCCACAGAAGAAGAAACTGTGAAACATTAATTTGGAGAGTTCTTTATTCAGTGCATGCAGTGTTCAAAAGCATTCAATTCAAAGAGTTATTAGTAAGTGTGTTCTCATACAGTCAGAAGTGTTACCAAATGCTTTATTTATTTAGCAATGTAATCTTTAAAGTGGTTTGCCTTTTGTGCCAAACCGACTGGTTCATGTTGGCATATTTCTGTTATTTGCTATTGCTAAACTCACCAGTACATTCTTGCTTTTTAACAATGCACCATCTAACCACATAATGTTTTGGCTATTTACCTTTTTTGATTTTCTACCCTTATTTTGACTTTATACATTGTCATGGCCTACTTTACTGGCATTGGATAGATTCCAGATGCTGAAGCTAGAAATTCTAGAAACTTTTGTTAGCTATCCTGTCTTTAAACTAATGATGCAGGAACAAAAGTTTTGTTAGTCTAGGTTGCCTGCACATATATATTAGCGGTAAAATATGAAATATATAAGTGGTGGATTTATGAGATGTTCAACATCCAAAATGTGAATTCTTTATGCAGTGAAACAACAGACTAATTTTACAGTAAATTCGCATTTGTGATTTTTTTTCACCAATTCTGTCAAAAGGAGGTTCTCTGAATCCCCCCCCCCCAATATTTTACTGTTTCCAGACATCAAGCATAACTAATATATATAATAAGAAAGTTAAAATAGCTAACAGAAATGAGGGATGATGAAAAGACATTAAAAGGCACTTTATTTATCAAAGTTATTATGGTCTCATTAGGGCCAATAAATCAGGAATATCCAGCTGAGACTGAATTGTCATTCTTTGGGCTGTTTTTATCCTGGCCATTGTGGACACCGCCAGAACAATGTTCTGGAAGTAGGCCAGGCAGATGAGAATGGTAGAAATATAACAGTTGATCTATAACTTTAAAAGAGTCTCTTTGGCTAGTCTGAGAGCAGTCAATAGGATCCTCCTTTGATGGCCTCTTGGTAACAATGCAGTCATCAAGTACAAGGAAGGACAATGTATCTCCCTGTGAAACCTCTGTATGGGAACACCTAACTCATACCTAGATACACAGCTCATAGCACAGGATACTTTGAAACCTTTAGTAGGCACTGATGACAGCGCTCCAGAGTTAGTTTGTAGCATGGATGTGATTCATAGCGGTCTTGGTGTTTACGTGAAGATTATTTATTTGCTAAGATGAGGGGAAGTACTGTGTTATTTACATTCCCTTACAAGATGGGCTCAGGATTTCCTGTAGATCTTGAAATACTGGAAGTAATTTCATTAGAGATTGCGAATATTTGTTTTTGAATAAAGCCATTGAGACCTGCTTTTTTATTTCTAAATAAAAGCACTGATGAAGAAGAAGTTCTTCTGTAGTCTATAATCTAACTGAATGGAAATCAAATACTGCTTCAAGAAAGAGGCAAGAATAGTAAGAAGTAAGATGATAGTGGTTATTTTTGATTAAATTTTTGGGCCACAGTTGCTTCTTGCTGGATTTGTGGTTGTGACAGTGTTAAGAGGCTACACATGGCAAATGATCAGGATATTCATACATGCACAACTCCCCTTATTCGAAGCAGTTTTTTTTTTATAAGAAACACTTTGTAGGTGTATTGTTGGAGCCACAGTTTGTGTTAGCCATCATCCATCTCCTCATCTTTAGTCAGAGTTTTGATGACTGGCCTGCTGTTGGCTGGATATTTTTGGGTGACAGACCACTCTCAACCTGGCATTGACACTGATGTGTGAAAACTTCAACAACACTGCTGTGCTGTAATACACTCATGCCAGCACAGCACCCACTAACATGTCAGTGTCACTGCTGTGTTGAGAATTGTCTGCTATCCAAAAATCATATTCAGCCTGTAGAGGTCCTGTGGTCAGAAAATGACTGGTGATGAATGGAGTAGAAGGGACTGACAAACAGATGGGCCAAAATAAAAGTATACATATAAAATGCACCTATAAGGTGGATATAAAATTAGATCTAATTCAGGGTTCACTCCTGTAAAAGTACTGGCATTTCAAAATACTTAAAGAAAGCTAATAATAATAAAACTTAAAAAAAAAAAAAAGACATTAACTAAGGACATTAACTGAACTGTTGAATTACTAACAAAGTGGTTAGGAGTGAGGTGTAATGGGTAAACCAGAAAGATTCTGTGTGACTAGCAGTGTTGTCTCTTTATTCTTTTGCAGTCTGGATGGGAAAGACGCAGTGTTTCTGGAATACACATTAAATATGGGATGTGAGGTACATCACTTTGACCCTAGACATCAGGTCAGACATGTTAGTGGTTCTGTATTTGGATCCATCCAGCACCATCAAGCTTGGCTGGACTGGAGACACCCCCGCAGTCACTCTCACAGGGCAGCTTTGGGTACAGGGTCTTGTAGGCTTGTGGACATCATGAGCTCTTTGGGTCACAAAACGGTACTGGCATTCATCTATTTTCTCATTTTCATTCTTATACTAGCACAGAATCCCCTGTCTGATGCTTTATCACCATGGAGATAGTGTCTGTGGTCACGCATGGCTACCATGGCAACAGTGTCTGGTGACTCACATAGAGATGTGATGCCCCCAGGAAATATATGTATGTTGTTGCTAATCTTTGATTGATAGATAGAGACTGCTCTCTCCATAGGGAACATAAAAGGTCCTTGGTGGAGAATGCCTCATTTCACATATGTATTGTTTTGTATGTATGTATTCTACCGCCTATTTACAATACAGTATATTGTATGTTGGTTACAGGGCTGGATATCTTACTTTCAAAAAGTGTTATGTTACACATTATTAATTAACTATTTAAATTATAATCAGCCAAAAAACTGCAGTCCTTAATGTAATTCAATTTAAATGCTGCAAATTAAAGCATTTACTAACAAAGTGGTGGCTGTGTCTCAGTCACTTGTAACCAAAATTTATGCTTACTATGTGTCATAGTCCATCATTTTTCAAAGTAGTTTGTTTTTCTTATTTTGTTTCTTTTGTTTACGGAAGTTGATTGTAATTTCTTCATTTTGTGCTAATAGAAATACTTTATTTTCTCTGCAATATGTTAATACTTTATTTTTGTCTATATTTTTACAGAAAAAGATTAACTGTATTTACCAGCATTTTATGTTTTAAATACATAATCCTACTACATCTATACAGTTACCAGTACACCTGTCTTAATTGTGTGTACTTATGTGTGTACAGGTAGATGTTCTCTGGGCAGACTTGGAGAGTGCAGAGTGGCGTATGCTAGAGAGCTGGGTTCAGGATGGAACGCTCAGAAGGATCAGTCAGCTCATTCTGACCATACATCTACAGTGGGCAGGATTTGAAGTGGGTGGGACAGATGTGAAAGTAGTGCGATTCTGGTACAGTGTACTGAATACACTCTACCGCTCAGGGTTCTTTCTCACCCACTTTACTTCTGGACCAGGACACACAGTATTGAGACATGAATTTCCCAATGCACACAGCTCATACACACTCAACTGGATCAGAACAGGTGAGCAACTCTGAAAGCCACCTGCAAAGTCCCTCAAACACAACACTCTGCAAGAACCACTTTGGAACAGTTAAGGGAAAACCAAGAAACTGCCTAAAGAGCCTCCAAACACACATGCTGCTAAAAGATCATGTGCCTTTTTGTTCCTCTCAGACATTGCAGTATTCATAGGTGCACTGAAAAAAACTTTGTTTTGCATATCATGACCACTAGATTTGATACAAGCACATAAAAGAGCAGGGTTCTCATGTACATCCTAAGTTTATTGCTATATATAGCAAACAGTACAGTATGGATAAAACAGAGAAGAGCCACAAGTCAAGAACCAATTCAGAACCATACTGTATACAGACAGTACTTCCTGTTTCAATATACAGGAGCTGGACAAGGCATTTTGATAAAATACCTTAAAGACAATGCATGTAGAACAATTTAAGGACACATTTTTGATGATGAAAGCCTCAACCTGATCAGATAAAGATTAATCGCAAACCAAAAGTCTGTTAATGTTTTAAGTACATTGCGTGATAATTTAAGAATAAGGTCCAAGTTGGGTGTAATTTGGAAACAATGAAAAGTATAAAATAAGCAATTTATAGTGGCAAATTAAACTTGTGATAAAGCCATACATGTTAAAGGTTATACAGAAATGTGTTTACTTATAATCTGCCTCTTATAGCCCATGAAAAACTTGCTAGCACTCCATTGACTACTCATTAGGACTTTATGCTTGTAGGGAAATTTATGAAAATAGATTAAATACAAAGTGCACAATGAAGTTTTGAGTTGTTATTATCCCTGATTTCTACTTCTGAGAAAATTTTGCAAAGTGTTCCCGATAACTATAGTTAATTTAGTTTAAATTTATTCTGAATGAAACTGGATAAATGTTGTGCCAAATATTTGAACTCCATGTATAAATGAACAATGAACTCCATGTATAAATAAATGCTTTGCTTCAGGTGCATAAAGTTTCCTGCACACTGATACAAGCATTTTGTACTGTACACTGAAATACCTTACTGCAATAGATTAGCAGTTTGTGGGCACACCTAGACTAGATGCCCCTTTTGTTGCATGGAATCTTACTTTTCAACTGGAACTTCATATTTAAGTGCATAATGGTAAGTGGAACTGATGTTTTAGGCTAAACGTTTTTGATAATTTGGTGTATAAGTATGGTAGACTTTCTTTTGTTTGTTCTTTGTGTGTGGTATGAGGTGCCCTCTAGCGATGGTTTGGAGATACTGCCGTGTGTTTACCGAATCTCGTGATGTTATAAATTATATAGAGAGCTAAAAAGTGACCTTCATTCAGTCCATGCAGTAACTATACAGGGTGTCTGGTTTGCATATACGTATACCAGTGCATATACTTAAGCACAGATTTGAGACCAACTAAAATTCTAATTGAAATTAATTCATGAAGTTCTGTGCATGTTTGGGAATTCTGATTTATTATAAAAAACAAATTTAACCACTATGGTTTGTAGTTGTTACACTAGTAGTTGTAGTTGTAATTGTTACACTGTTTTAATATATATATATATATATATATATATATATATATATATATATATATATATATATATTTGTTATGTGTTGGCTAAGTCTAGTTACATCTCTCTTCATAATAGAGTGTAAAACATGTGTTTTTGTCATTGTGATGTGTTTGTGTTTAGTTACCTTCCCCTTGTTTCCCCCTATAGTATAGGTCAGTGTTCTTCATGTTATGGCTGTGTTAATTCTTCTGTTGCTTACATATGCTGCACAGTTGCAAGTAGTTGCTCATCATCATGGCTGGATGATGCCCATGTCCACGATGCAGCTTTCTGGTACTGGAATGGAAGGCACTCCAGGTGCTCTGGAATCTGCTGCTGGAGCAGCATGATGACTTTGCTGTGCAGACCACGGCTCTCCAGTGACATTTCGGGCAGGTGGTGTTGGTGTTATTGGTCAGACATGCTTTGCAGTGGAGGAGTTCCACAAGGAGAAGATGTGCTTAAGCCACCTGGGAGCAAGTGAAAAGAAGCAACTAATATCCTGGAGCCACATGAAGAGAGGACACTGCACCAGCCAGTGCCTACAGATATGACAAAAACATCAGACACTCTCATCAAGAATGAGAGAAATGACCATTCAGATAATAACTGGTACTGTAGCCTGCAACCACTCTAGATATGCTACATGTTAATTTATTAACATAGCTACTAAAGTACCCAGCATGAAAGGATCAACTGTCATCACACATTCCTCCTCATGCATCACTGTGGGAGTGCCTCTGTTGTACGTCATATATAGAGCCTTGCTGCGCCTTTAAGGGCATACATTCCTGAGGGTAAAAATAGTTGTTAAGGCATGCACAAGGTTTAGGCATTGACTGTCTGTCATGTCATGTGATTTATCATGAAACAGTTCTTTATTAACATCATGTTTAATTGCTTCAAGACCTATGAATTTCTGTAATTTGCCCGATACAGTGTTATTTAAAATTATTTCATTAATGTTTTTCTATGGTTGTCCTATATGTAAAAAAAAATCATTTTTACATTGTCCCACACTTCTATCATAATTTTCAAATACCTCCACTAGTTCTGATTACTTAAATACAAATACACTGACACTGGGATGTCATACGTCAGTTTCTGCAAAGAAAATTTTATTCTTGTAGAAAAGTACACCCTATATGCCTTCACCTGGTAAAGCAAGGTGTAGCAATGCCATGTTTTTGGGTTTGATTCCCAGGGATTGCACATATTATTATACTGACAAATATATGTTAGTTGCTCTGGATAAACATGTCTGCAAAATGTTTAATTATCATTAGAACATGGGTGAGATACAATAACAACAAACCATGATTCTCAGCTGAAGCCAGACAGTTTCATAGGGTAAAGGAGATAGCATTCAATTATTGACATGAATGAGAGCTATCACAGATATAAAAACAGCAAAGGTCAATCCTAACAGATGTGCTGGTGACAAGTCAACCTGGTCATGCACTTCATGCTAAACCATCTCAACTGTCAAAGCACCTATGCATGGATTTAAGATTGGCTTTTAACACCAATGTCACAGAAAATCTGTAGGCCAAATTCACTCAGATGTCTATGCCAGATTCCAACTGTCATTGGATTGTAGATTTACACATTGGCAGGAGACTTCAAGTGCAGCTGGGAAAATAAATATTAGCTCCCCTGACTCTTAACACTGGTGTAAATCAAGACTGAATTGTAAATACCAGTGATTGCACCTCCACATCTGTAAAGATCCTAACATTTGCAGATAACACCCATCACCATGGTCACCATAAACAACAGTGATGAGTGTACAGGAGGGAACTTGTGCTCCTGGTGCAGTTCCAGTCACCTTAAGCTCCAGAGTGCACAGCAGAGAGGACGTTCTGTCCAGGGCAGCTGATCATCTTCCAGCTGCCACAGGTGATGAACCAAGCTTATACTGAAATCCTTGAATTCATTTTCACACCGTACATAACAATTTGAACCATCCAAACTCTAGCACATAATTTAGAACTACAGAGAGAATTATCAAATGTAACCTTACAAAACTGACAAAATCACAGCTGACACCTCTCACCCCAGAACACAATCACAGTGGACACTTTGCACTTTAGCCTACCTCCCTAAATTGTAGCTCATAACTATAACATCACGACTGTTTATATCACACTCCAGACATTCCCTATGTGTACATATTCATTATTTTTTAAATTCGGTTTTAATTGACTTATATTTTAAACTTTGTTTAAATGTTTGTTTTTTAGGTTTATTCTCTATTCTGTGTCCTTTACTGTGAACAGTCAAGTGTGACGTTTAGTATTTTACATGTGACGTCACCCAGACAAATTCCTTATATGGGCCTATGTAACGCGGGCTCTCCACCAAAAACATGATTCTGAAATCCTTCCTTTTGAAGATGACTGCAAGTAAACAAAATTATTCTGTAAAGGAAACATGTCAGTTAAAAACAGCGGATAAGAACTTCAACCGTTTTTTTCAACAATTGCTTTTCACGTTCTCTGTAAAGTTCAGTTTAATATTATGCCTACAAATGAATGAAACCGACACGGAACTTGATACTATTAACCCATAGTAAATCTTCTAAATCAGATACTGAAACTGTACAAAGAATTACTAGCCTTATTCGTATAAAAACGATGTTCCTAGGCTAGATTGTCTGCTTTTTAGACTTTAGAGGGGGATAACAGTTTGATTGTACTGTCACAGAAAATAAATAAAACCTGGCAATTAAATGTTTTAAAGGTTTGACAGTGTCAATTCAGAAATGTAAGGCGCTTGCAAGGTTAGTTTTAGCTCGTTGGAGAAGGACTAAGGTTGGTGCTGTTATGTTTAATCTAGATTATAAATTGGAACAGGCCCGTCAGTTAGGAATGCCCACCCTTCCCTACGAAGATGAGGAACAGATGTTTTCAACTCGCACGGGTGGAGTCGTACCGATTTTTTTTAACCCACCCCTCGCCTACGCAATTGGCATCTTAATCACCCAATCGTTTCTCCGAACCTGTAAGCATCGACCAATGAAAAGTTAACAAAGCCGGAACTTTAGAGTCCGTGCTCTTGCGACGGTAGATTGTAACAATTTTCGGCTCAGAAAAATAATGAGTCACAAAAGTATGTTAAGGTAGCTAACATTAAGTATTTGAAAACTATAAAGACTTCTACAGAAAGGACTAATTTCCTTTATCTTTCGGTAAGAGATTATCTTTATATTTTCACCTTTATTTAAAACGCGAACTAGCTAGCTAGCCACTTTTGTGCTGTTTAAGTTGCTAGCTAGCTATCTTGGTAGCTTAGTTAATAACTTACTTCCTGCTTTGGACGTTCAGGGTGGGCCGCAAAGTTTTACTTTCCGAAAATAAGTAAAGTTAACTTGGCTTTATCCGGTCGTCTGCAGTGTAATATTTCGTAGATATTGTATAGATTATTCCGCAACATCTGGTCAGATTTATGTTGTTTCAGTTTAAACTAGGTTTAGCTTAATCGTTTTGATTTTTTGCTTAAAGCCAATGGCTCGTCTTTACTGCATACAGTAGTCATAGCTATATAACCCAGGGTTACTTCACAGCTAGCTAGCTAATTACAGTCTTCATTCATGTCTAGATCAATTCTATTGCATCGGTACTCGTCCTATGGAGTTTTTCGCTCATGTAAAATGTTAGCTACTTCAAACACAAACCCAAAACACCTGATCCGTTATTTCAAGGTGTTGTGAACTCTGTAGGAAGGTAAATTTATTGGAGATTTGAGTTCTTTCTCTGTTGCATATAGGCCTAGCCCCACTTCTGGAGAGCTAATCACCATTCTGTAGAGTTTACCCCAGGCTATCGTACCTGATACCCAGGTGGTCAGAACTGTACTATTACACAGGAGCCGGGTGTTTAAGGGTGTGTAAAGACTAAGTAGAGTAAGCCTAAAAGCTAGACGTACATATTTCACCATGTCAACCATACTGAGAAGATGGTGGTTTTGTAAATAATCTCATTTCTATTCATGAAGGGATTAGTGAGGTGGAAAATATGAGAGAACAACGTTACCTCTCATTAATTTCAGATGCTTATTGTCTTTTCATTGTTATGCTGAAATTAGCCGAGATCGCACTTCACCTCCAACGTTTTCATTTAAATATTTAACTGAAGACCCCTTCACTAAACACTGAATTAGTTAGGTTCCAAAAGTGCAGTTGGAGGGTTAGATACTTCGATCATAAGTTAAACAGAGTATCTTATAGGTGAGAAAATATTAAATTCTTTATTATTGCTTCCCCAGGACTATTGTAGGTTTAATTTTAAGGAAAGGGCTGCCTATGTTTGCTCCTGGATGTGTATTGTTTTTGATTTTGGATCCACCTCCTAACACCCACTAATCAAGGTTGACTGGAGAAACAGTTGCATTACATCAGTGTGCTAGATTAAAGTTCGGTGTAAACACTACAGTAGGATAGTCACTGACAACACGAGTCACTGATGTGAATTTTATACTGTACACCTTGTCCTATTTGGGACAACAATTATATATTTGTGGATCAGTGTTTAAGGTATTACAAAGCTAACATAAATGTTTTGAAAAATATTTGTAAAATGCCCTTTAAATCTAGTGGAAGTCTGTTGTTTCCATTGAAATATAATTGGCTTTAACAATTATTTAATACATATTCTTTTATTAAAAAACTACATTGAGTAAACTTCTATACAGAAAATTGTGATGTCTAAGAATAAAATAAAAAACTGAATGCTGAGTGTTATGCTGACACTTACAGGTTCTTTGTAAATGTACATACCCAATGAGGTCTGTTTTGGTTTCTATAGGTAAATACAATATAGACTCTTAACTCTAATTAAGAAGTCCTATTTTACTGCTTACACTGCAGAATGTCATGATCATCAGACACCAAGTTCTGTGAGTTTTGTTTGATCAGCCTTCCTTACCGGGATTTGTGCATTCCTGATATAGTAATCCTGGATGTATAATCTCGGGTTTTGGGCAGTCCTGATATAGTAATCCTGATATATAATCCTGAACATAGATATATGCCACAAAATTGATTGTATATATAGTATGTGTATGAAAAATAGTAGAATGGCACACAGTGACTTTAGCTCTCAGTTCAAACCAGTCCTTTCTCATCATGTCCCTTTAGTATGCATCACAAATATTTGTATTCACATTTTAGCTATTGCAGTACATTACAGTTGACTTCTGTGTACATAATAAACTAGACTAAAAAAATCTTAGATATAGGTAGACATATTTTTGAATCCTCTACATAGATGTACATGCCTTAGCTCGTTAAATAAATTGTATTTCTATGTTGCATCAAATTCTTTTAATGTCTGTCTGATCATGTTATATTTGGCAGCATATCCAAACAACAAATAAGTGGAGCCTTCCTGTGTACATACTAGTGGGCCAGACAGTATCACTATCTCAAAATGTGCAGTTTTATGCCTGGAAGACAGAAGGATATGTCCTTCTTTATTTTGCAGGCTGGCTATGTAGCTGGCTCAGGATACATCATGATTTCTCCATTCAGAGTAACTTGTTCTGTTGATGGCCATAGTGGAAAAGGGAACAATTTTCTTCTGTTTAGCCACATAGTGTTATTTCTACTTCAGTAGAGACATTGCTACCCCACATGCATACAAAAGAGGGAACTTGCTTTGGCTACTAGCACTGTTTCCATAATGCTGCTGTTCAACTAAGAGACAAGGGTTATCACATATAGGGCACCTTGTCTCGGCCTTCGATAACGGTGATCTTGCTATGCAAGATAGTTCACCAGTTTTCACAAATGCAGCAGAACAGACATGCCCAGAGATAGTGTTGCCTCTGCAGTGGTGATACAAAAATAAAGCATGCAGTAGTTGCGTCAATGAAGGAAGGCGCAAGGCAGGATTGGTTCTGCTTTAAACTCCAGCCTGGTTGTGTTTCTACATGCGTTGGATAACTGAAAGTGTCTGCGTGCACGGCAAAACAAACAGCGCGACAGCTAGAATGAGCAGAAGTAAGACTGTTGCGGAAGCCGCAGCAGCAGTGTTAATTCCCACAGCCCTGGATCTCATGTCCGATCTCCTGTCTGGCAGTGAGGCAAGGAGCTGAGCCACCATCATGCCCTTGGTGATGCGCAACATCGAGCCGCGGCACCTGTGTCGCCAGACATTGCCCATGGCTGTGAAGAGCGAGCTAGAGTGCGTGACCAACATCACGCTGGCCAACATCATCCGCCAGCTCGGCTCCCTCAGTGAGTGGTGCCCTCTACTGGATTTGTGTTGCTGTAGGGCCCACTGAGTGAGGCTGACTCTGCATATCTTTGTGCGTGTCCCAGGCAAGTTTGCGGAGGATGTGTTCGGCGAGCTGTTTGTCCAGGCAAGCATGTTTGCAGATAGGGTGAACACCCTTGGTGAGAGAGTGGACAAGCTGCAGGTCAAAGTCACACAGCTGGATCCTAAAGAGGAAGAGGGTAAGAGAACATCCTCTCTTTGCTAAGTCATGCTGATAATTTATCTGAGCCCATCAACAATTGATGACTGATAACAAAACCGGCCCTTTCTCAGCACCTCCTGAAGTAATTGTGCATGATTAATTAAGTGTGCTCCTGTTTTTTTCTTTTGTTCTTCCACTCACTTGCTTCCTGGTTTTGTTGCCTTCAGTGTCTCTGCAGGCAATCACCACTCGCAAAGCTTTCCGCTCTAATCTGATTCAGGACCAGCAGCTCTTCGCCCGGCCATCTCTGCCCCAGCCTGTTCAGGAGACTTACATAACCTGCAACCAGCCACCTCCACTTAACATCCTCAGCATTTATAGGTTCACACACATCCATGCACATGGTTTACTTTTCATCTGCAGTAAATGGATACAGATCTATGTTCTGGGATGTACTATATTAGGGCACTTTCAGATTTCAGTCATTTGTTGCCTGGTAAAAGTGCAGACTAAAGAGAGATGTCAATCCAGTGGACCTTCTCTTTTTTTAATAAAAAAAAAAAAAGATTTTATTGCAGATAAGCAACAGTGTCGGCGGTATTACAGAAAGCTTTTAAAGAGGATTGCTGCAGAAATTGGTTGTTTGAAATCTAGTTGTATAATAATCAAATTCTTTGCCTTTAAGACAATCCTATTTTAATTTGCTGCTTGTGTGTAAAAACGCAATTCTCAGTGCTCCAGTAGGCACACTGTATACTGCATGCCACCCTTCATGAATAGAACATTGCTGTCTGTGAAGCTGTATGTGGTTAACGTAAATAAATGAGGCTTTTGGAATAGGAGCCTGCTATCTGTATCACCAGTCTGTGCAGAGTTTCCTATGTGTGCTCTTCATGGAAACCCAAAGCACTTGTTATCTCTGGTATAAACATTAATGACCTGTCTTAATCTGCTGTGTGTGTCTGTCTCAGGGAGGATGGGAAGGAGGCGCTTAAATTCTATACTGATCCATCCTATTTCTTCGACCTGTGGAAAGAGCAGATGCTACAAGATACCAAAGACATCATGAAGGAAAAACGGAAACATAGGGTGAGATAGGCGTCTCGTGATGTAGGATTATAATGTGAGTTTTCTGGTATTTTGTTTCTGTTTGAATTAAATTTGAGTGCGTTTGTGAGTGTAGAAAGAGAAACGAGAAAACCCGAACCGAAGCAACCTGAATCCCCGCAAGATCAAAACCCGTAAAGAGGAATGGGAACGGCTCAAAATGGGTGAAGAATTTGTTGTACCTAAAACTGATGCTGGGTAAGTGAATGTAAAAGTACTGATGGAGACATGAAAGCATGTTTGTATAAAGGAATTTACCTGTGTTTGTGTGTGTGTGTGTGTGTGTGTTTTTTTGTTTTTCCTTAGTAATTCTATTGACTTTAATGGTAGCATTGGCTCCGGTGAGGACATGGGTATGTTTGATTCTGAGGGATTTTACGACCAAAGTACTTCCTCTCGCAATTTTGATCCTGGCTCCCCTTTGCCACCTCCACTGTCTGATGATGATGGTTTCCTGCCACCTCCGCCACTAGACGTGGCGTAAGTGTCCCTCCATAGTTTTTAGTCATTGTGCACAGATCCTGTTGTGCATTCACTAATCCCAGATGTCTTGCAGGTATAATGAGGGACTGCCTGGAACTTCAACCCAGAAGCGAAGTAGCCTCTTAAGTCCCACTCACCCTCCCCCAGCTCCCCCTGTGATGGTGTCCTCTCCTACTGGCCGCCCCATGGTGGCCCCTCCTATAGCACCACCTCCTCCCCCACCTGTTAGCATTATAATCCCGCCCCCACCTGTTACAGGATTCGATACTCCTCCCTCTCCTCCTGCTTGCATTAATTCCTCCTCTGTCCCTCCTCCACCCCCTATAGCTCCCTATATTCCATCTCCACCCCCTCAACCTATTCGGGATGGACCCCCACCTCCACCCCCACCCCCTCCTCCCCCAGGCCCGCCTCCTCCATGCTTTCCTTCTGTTGCTCCAGCTCCCCCACCCCCAGGTCCCCCTCCTACCTCTCCTGCTCCCAAAGCCCAGCCTGCCCCTGCCAGCGATGCCCGCAGTGATCTCCTAGCAGCTATTCGCCAAGGTAAGTGAAGGGATCTAGATGACAACTTCTGAACTGTCGGAACAAACAGCATTTCTTTGGATTAGCTGCAGGCCAGATTTGATTCAATATTTGACATTCATGCATCAGTTAAGAACAATGAATTTTAGGGTATGGCATCTCTATCCGTAATTATTGTCTATTCCTCTGAAAATTCAGTATCCCACTGGTTCTTAGGGACCCCATCTTCTGCACATTTTTGTATTTTTTCCATAACCTAACACACCTGATTAACTTGGGTATGTTAGAACAGGGAGAACAAAAATGCGCATATCTTAAAATGGTTTTGGATATGGGGCATAAACCCATTGGCAGTGTGCTGTATTTGCAAAACAGATTCGGCCCTTTTGAGGGCTTCAATGAGAACAGAACACTTGGAGGGGGGGGGGGGGGGGACTGCTGGATGGACCTTAGCATAATGTTCTATTTTGATGTCTGCATATTTAAATTCAGTTCCTTAACAGTGTGTCTGAACAAGTTGGTGAAAGTGTGCTTGTTTGTATCCAGGATTTAATCTGCGTAAAGTGGAGGAGCAGAGAGAGCAAGAGAAGAGGGACGTCGTGGGCAATGATGTGGCAGCTATCTTGTCCCGCCGTATTGCTGTGGAGTGTAGCGATTCCGAGGATGATTCTTCAGAGTTTGATGATGAGGAGTGGTCTGAATAAGTCTACATCTCATAGCAAAGATTATTCAACTTCCACTTCTCAAATAACTTATCTTTTAATGCATCTAACTGCAGTGTATGGTAAAGAGGGCATGTGCGCATGTGCCCATGCGTGTGTGCGCGCGCGGTCTGTTCTGACTGAGAGTGAATTATTTAGATGATTAGCCTGCTCCTATTTCTGAGGGCCTGTTCTTCTGCAGCTAAAGATGGGTACATTTTAGAGGTAAAGAGGATCAAAGTGTTTATTCTTGTTGCATGTCAGTATATCTGCAGAAGCTTGATATTAATCACCCAAATCTTTGGTATTTTTCCTACACCCAGACGAGTAAGAGACACATTATGTAATTTAGATACTCAAAACTAATAGACTATTGAAGTTTGTAATTTAGATTAGATTACTTTCTGTTATTGGCCCTTAGAGCACTCATTCCCAGAGTTAAAGCATGAGCATTCTCTTAATCCAGTTTTTGTGTGTTCATGGCCTGTGGCCTTGACAGCTGATATCTCTATCCATGTTTGTGGAATGCATCTTTTCTCTGACCTCAGTGCCACTTGTGGCGTTATGTCATTCCATGTGGTGGTATTTCCTCTTTTTTTCATTTTGCTGATTGGCTTGGGTTCCAATGTCTGACTGGATGTGCTTATTTTATGAGCTGCGACAAATGGCAACACGTATTTTAGCTCAGTTGCATGTGGTCCATGGAAGAATTTAACCTGTTATTTTACATTACCTGTCCTCCCCATGTGTCCAGTGTGCAGTCCCATTAATGCCTTTGCCAGTCACCTGGTCTTTCCTTTTGATTTTGTATTCCAAAGTGCCTATTATTTTAAAGCCAAAGTTTTACTGAAAATTATGCAAAGTTTTGAAATCAGAAAACAATTTATTTGGTATTTTTGATTTGTAATTGTAAACATTTTCTATCAGTGCTTTTAATGAAAATAAAGATCTTAATTTCGAATATGGTATGTTTGTGAACCTGTTCTTGTTGATTGTATTTCCCTTTCATTTTCTGGAGTCCCCCTGCCCTATGCATTTTTACAGTCCCCCATCTCTATCTCATGTAATTAAACCTATAAATTAATTGGCTGATGAGTTGGGTCAAGTGTGTTGGACCAGTGAGAGCCCTAAAATCTGCATGGCAGGCCACTCCTGTGCCAGAACTTAGAAATGCTACTCTGTGACCTGCCTAATACAGTATTTCCATAGTATAACCAGTGCAGAACAGAGATGTATAATTAAAAATAAACTGGCCTTCACATAGGACGGAAGCATTATAACAGCCTTCTATAAGACATTTTCAGATTTTTGAAGAGAAATTTTTTTTCAGTTACTTTTTGAGAATGTTAGCTTCTGTTAGCCATCCATACTGTTTGAGTTCCTCTAAATCAAATAGATTGTCAGTGTCCTCAAGAATGCAGTTGGCTTTCTTGCTGATTCTGATATAATTTCATATCAGTGAAATATTAATCTTCCATAGATTGAACTTTTAAGAGATGTTTAAAAGTTATTTGGATATATAGTTATAATAAAATAGGGTTCTGCCTCAGGTGTTTGGCCTATTCTATAGTGCACATGTTTTGTGGATTTCCTAATCCACAAAAAGGTTTAGATAATGAGCTAGCTCCATTTCACAGCACTATCACTGTGTTGGGATCATCTACAATAGAGTGTTCAGTGTGGTACTTGTGCTAAAATTTAACAATAATCTTTGTGTTATGATGCTTCTGAGAAACCCAGCCCTGATGAGTTAAACCAGGAGTGTATTCAAGGAGCACTACTCTGTGTTGTGTCAGGGCCCACAGACCATTACTAAATGTTAGCATACTAGACCATTTTTCCTCCCCAATGTATCTAAAACATTACTATACAAGGTAATGTAAAACATACAGTACAACAATACTCTACAAGGATGAGTTGATATAAAATGTAGCAGAATATAGCAGCAATTTTCAAATGTTAACCTTTAAAATAGAATTATGATTCTTGCTGGCAGCTAACCAAAGCTGCAACTGTGACAATTTAACATTTCATTTTCTTCTTCCTTAAAATCATATTTAACAAGTCTATATTTCCTATTACATGAGTGTATTACATTTTAATCCTTTTAAGATGCATTTATTTAGTAATTCATTTGTATCAGATACACATTTGTGTTCAGTGTATTTTAGATCTGAGCAAAAAAAAAAAAAGAATGATAGTCATAGGCTCCCCCTTGACTATTGTGGACAGTTCCATTAACACACTCAAATGAAATGCATTTGTTAATGAAAATAATTTTTTTTGAGGCTGGCTCAGTTACATGACCAAACACAGTGGGACTTACAATGATTCAGTCTTGTGTTGCACCAGTGCGTGCCTTCCAGCTGTTACCCGATAACTGATGCCCGATTTATTCCAATGTGATGAGTATGTTTTCGCAAACAGTACTTGTGGCTTTTCAGAGAATACAAAAATCAATCATTTTATTTCAAAGATTCACTATTTATTTTGCTATAAACAAGACAGCAGTATTCATAAAACATTTCAATTTTAAAAATAATACATTCAGTCACATGTAGACAATTTGTGCACCATTAATTTCTCACAAGTGCAAACAGGACAAACATGAAGTATAAAAACACCCATCATTTTGCAGAGGTATCAAATGGCAAATAATTTGATCAATAATCAAATAAATAGACCTACATGACTGGTAATAGCATTCAAATAAAACTTCGTCAAGTAACTGTTGTAAAGTGCAAATGATTTTTAATTACATCTATAATCTCTGAATGTCAGAGTTTGTGAAATATCAGGCACAAATTGAAAACAATTAAAATAATTCTATTCACAATGAAACATCATTTCATTTTCCTTTAATATGACTGAATGGAAAATCTGCTGTGGAATATGTATTTCTATTGGTGACATTGAAAACTAATGAGGATAAACAGTTTTAATTAGGCATTTTTGAATGCAGAATAAAAACAAAGAAAATATAAAACAGCACACACTTTAAATGCTGCAGGACAGTGACTGTCATTCATGACTCATAAGGAGTCAGGAAGAGGTCTTTTCTGTTGGCACAGTGAAATTTTTCTCAATATGTAAGTGCATATGTTTATGGGCTTGACACTGGTAATGGATTTCAGAGCATGTTATTTCATGGCACTATATAGCATTTTTTAATGTGCTCTTCATGAGAATGTGACGTTTGCTTTGAATTAGACATCACTGGGCGTGTGTGTGCATTTCTGAGATGTGTTTGGAAGGCAGCAACAGAAGGCCTGCCTCAGTGCTCTCTGTATGTGCGTGTTTCTATAGGCATAAATGAGAGGGTTGAGCAGAGAGTTCCCTGTTACTGGCACCAGTGTAAGGTATGTGTACAGGGTAGGTGATGATCCATCACCCAGGAGGCCGTACAGGGCGAAGGGCGTCCAGCAGCTGGCGAAGGTGGCGAGGATAAAAGCAAGAGTGTGCACCCGGCGACGGGCGTGCGTGCGTGCTGAAGGTAACGTGTGTCTCTGTAGCGCAATCTGGTGTGAGTGGCGTAGGACAACTTGGCAGATCCAGGCATTTAGCTGCAGCATTAGAGCCAGGGCCAACAGGAAACCCCCACAGAGGGTGGCCAAGTGAATCCGGGTCAGCGGCCGTACCACGCTACAGGCCTGCTTAGCGTCCAAACAGTTCCAGCCGAGGGCAGGGAGAGCCCCTTGTAGGCCAGCCAGCACCCATCCTGCAGCCAGGGCCCACCGGGTATGAGTGTGCGTGCGCTGTGAGCCATAAGTCAGGGCTCGGTGGAGGGACAGGAATCGGTCCAAGGTTATGCCTAGCAGCGAGAACACTGATGCGCTCAGTGCACTCACGAGCAAGCTCACACTCCCCAACTCCAGCACCTCTGAGGGCACATACCAATGAGACAGGAACTGCAGCAGCAGACCCACTCCTGCCAGGAAGTCCGCCCAGGCTAGGCTGCCAATCAGCAGGAACATGGGTGCCCGTAGAGATGACGAGGACAGAATAGTCACCACAACAATTGCATTCTCACAGCAAATTAAAGCACCTGACACACACAGGGCTACATCCCAAGGAGTCATCACTGCTGCAAGTAGGGGGTTGGGTGTGATGTGAGCAGGGGCATCCTGTAGAATGGGATCTATCTCCAAGACAACCTCCAATCCAACTTCAGAATCATTAGTGTCCATCACTGTAGGGGAGAATAAAGAAGAGACATGAACACAGTATCAATATTGTGGTACTGAAGGCAGATTCTGACATGCTCACTGGCAGAACTGAAAAGCTCTCATATCAGTCACAGAAGGAAATTTGGTGATTAGATCAGCAGTTCTGCATCATTGTTTAAATTGATAATTCAGATAATACATTCTGAAACATCTACTTATTCTCGGTGAAAATCATAATCTAAACGATAAGTAGCCTTTGTTATTCAAGTTCAGTCTACTTTACAGTATATCTACTTACATGTCAAAGAAATAAGTGGCATTTATACCCGCGAAGTATAAAATCTAAACAGAAGCCTGTACATGTTTAAATTCGCACATACTACTAAAATTCATATGCTGCATTTTACGAGATACGTGAGTTCAGAATCCTTAAGTAAAATTGTTATATCGTAGCCTGTTCCTAGTGCGCTATCTGGTTACGTATTTAATTCCAGCCCCCCTTGCAAACTGTATGCTGTGTAACAGTCTCGTGCGCATGTTGAGATTGCTCAAGTACTGACAATATAGTGGCAGTGAGCTACAGATGGCCTAGTCGTGTTCACTGGTGAACCGTTTCATTATATTCTAAAATTAAGACAGTCATACACAGATGCACACAGAGAAACTCAAGCAAATGCAGACTTACTGTGGTGGTTAAGCTCGATTAAAGAAAAATCCTCCAGTAGCTAATCATCCAAGCAAAACCTCGCGCTGTGAGATCTTAAACTAGAGATCGAAGAAATCACGGTGGAATAATCGGAATTTTGAATTTGGAGTCAGATCCAAGTCTTCTGTCGGGTATATTTGTTGTATTAATACAAAGGCGCAAGATTCTTCATTAGCTCCTCGGTGTTTGACCGTCGTCTTCGCGAGCTCGTCTGTGGAACTCTCAAATCTGTGGGCAGCTCTCTGTACCTTCACTGATCCTCTGACGTCAGTTACCACGACGGGGTCGATTCCCCCAACCACAACCAATCATAAAGCGCCCAGAGAAATCGTCCACTGTCGTAATTTCATTCATAAAAATACCGCATTCTTTCACCCCGCCCACTGCGACGGCTAGAGAGTAGACGTTCCTGATTCATGTGTGAAAGGCATTTAATGGTTCCATGGTGTAGGAGTTTAAGAAATTGGATTGTAATATATTTCACATCTATATAAAAAAGTAAATGCCATTAGATGAATTCATCTGGCAAAGCCCTTTGTATTTGTGTGTGTGTGTGTGTGTGTGTGTGTGTGTGTGTGTGTGTGTGTGTGTGTGAGAGAGAGAGAGAGAGAGAGAGAGAGAGAGAGAGAGAGAATGAGTCATCGCTGTCCATGGTGCTGAAAAACACGCGTAAAAGAAGGCACAGTTGATTGTAGTGACGCACATTTTGGGTAGGCCTATATGTCTGAGCCGCAGTTTGTCATAAACCTCTTTTAAAGATGTGATGCATTTCATGGTTTTATGTGTCACAAGCGACGCAGTCTGTTTCACGTTGATTAACTCGTTGTTAATCTACTAGTTTAGAAGTCATGGGTAATGTGCAGATAACCTCTGCAACGATGACATAATTTCCTGGCAGATGAAGGGATTCTCGCTCTCCCTGGTGAAATAGGGGGCGTCGCAATAACCGAGTGGCTGTGCATTTCAATGATGCAGGTGGGCGAGGAATTCGGCACGAGAGACGGGGAACTCTCCTCTTCTTAGCGTAGTCTATATAAGGACACACGCTTCCGGTAGACGCCATCTGAAGAGAAAAGAGCACTATGAGTTGAAAGCATTCTAAAATGTCCGAGACTGCGCGAAAATATACCCGGGAATTATTCACCATATAAACTATGAAACCCACATTAGGATACTGATCATTTTTATTATAAATATTTTCACAATTCAGACGCAGTTCTAATTTGTATGTAAGATACTTTATTGTAATAATGTATTCAGTGCATAACAGCTTGAAATACCTGTACTGCGTTATTATTTTAATATTAATTCTGAAAGAAACCTATATTCCCGGAGGTATATGCGTGTGTGTGCATGCATGAGGAGACTGCGGAACTTCTCCCAGTTACCTAATATCAAGAGAGCGCACGCGCTGTCTTTTTAGCTTTATCGTGCGCTTCCAACAGGAGTCCGCCCACTCTATATTCACATTGCTGGGCATACTTAGGATTCGCGTTTGACAGCAAATAGATAGATAGATAGATAGATAGATAGATAGATAGATAGATAGATAGATAGATAGATAGATAGATAGATAGATAGATAGATAGATAGATAGATAGATAGATAGATAGATAGATAGATAGATAGATAGATTTCTAAAGTACATTAGATACCATATACCATACCATATGCATTGAAAGGAACATAAGCAATCAACCAGGAGAGTAGTGGGCTTTTCTACCCTATCCAAACTTACCCAGTCTTACACTGACACCTAGATTCAACCTACAGACCTGCACCAGTTTAATGCACATTGTTCTTTAAGACAGAATATGGAGCATCAGTACCTTACATTTACCTAGTGGTAAAGTGGCCTTGGGTATAGTTTACAGGGATCAAAAGAGCATGCCTAATACTGCATATAGCTGAAGGACATCACATGTTATTTAACTGTGCCAGACTCTCCCTTTCTCCTGTATGCACGCACAAGCTACTCGTTCACTGTCAAAGCCAAAAATAATTATCTTCTGCAGTGCCACAGTGAGAGAGATACAAGGAGACAGTGTTCAGCAAAGAGACAGTAAAGAATAGAGACAGAGAGAAGATGAGAATGAAGAGCTCTAATTTGATATACCTCCAAATAGGCCTTAGTGGAAAAAAGACAAACAAGTCAGTCATTTGATTCTTACATATAACACCATAACTGCAGAAGAATGACTCAGCTCCATTTAGTGTTGCAGAAGCCCCTCTTATTGGATAGCTTCTTTTTCTTTTCTTTTGTTTTCTTTTCTTTTCTTCTATTTTATTCTTTTTTTTGTATTTGTGTGGTGTGTGTTTGTGTGTGTGTGTGTGTGTGTGTGTGTGTGTGTGTGTGTGTGTACCTATGTAGATGTCCTTGTGATACTCAGGGTAGAGGATAAAAAATAATTCCCGAAATGACTGTGTATGCTGCCTCCATAGTCTCTCAGTGTGGCATGGTCTACTGAAATACAATAAAATACATTCTGAATGTGTGTACATGTATGGGAGCATGTGTGTGTGTGTGTGTGTGTGTGTGTGTGTGTGTGTGTGTGTGTGTGTGTGTGAGTGAGTGAGTGCTATTGCAAGTATATTCTTCATCAGTACATGTTTGATAATGAACCTACATTTTGGGTTGGATATTGAGACTGGGGGACCAACTATCCAATTGCCAAGTAACCTGTCTCATGTTACACATCTTCCACTCTCTGATTCAGAAGGCATGACGTCAGTGCACTCACACAAACACACACACACACACACACACACACACACACACACACACACACACACACACACACACACACATCATTGCATTACAGCTCAGCAGAATGTCCCTTGCTGAAGGGCACAGCTGGGATGTTTCTTTAACTTACTTTTCCTTCACTTTAGTGTGATTTAGTCCACCAGTTGGAGCACTTTGGAGTGCACTAGTTTTTCAGTTATATGTCTTGTAAGCTGTTCAAGTTTCATAAAGTGTAAATTTTTGTTAAACCTTCGCATCTGTTCATCTATATTGTGACTGCATATGTATATAGAGAGAAGAGACAGCCTGTTGCTAAGAATGAGGTGTACTGCAGTTGTGCTGTGTTGTACTTTGCTACTTATACAGCTGAAGATGACCAGTTCACAAACTGAAGGTAAGAGTCAACTGTGTTAGGTATGTCTGTATGTGTTCAGGAATCATATTCTAAAACAGGTTATATGTTACTTTTAACAGATAATCTCACTGAATACTGACCCTTTCTGTAACCTTTAACATTTCTCCTCTGTCATTATTCATTAGACTTATTTAAGTCTTATTCATTAGACTTATTTAAGCCTATTTAAAAACATTTCCATTAGAATATTCTCTGGTTCTGGGCAACTTAAAAAACAGATTAGTTTAAAAGTTTTAACAGGTCCAGGTTATTACATTCCTTAAAAACTGATAATGTGTAGGTGTTAAGGTGATAAGAATTCCCAAATATAATTTTGTAATGTTTTATTTAAATCCGTAGATTTTAGATGTTAGTAGACCGTCTGTACCTTGAGCTTCCTTTATACTGCTTAAACTGACTCAAATGGGCTCTAAAACTGTTGGTAAACCAATGGTTTATAACATCCCATTAACTTATAACAAATTCTCAGTTAAGATGACAAATTACTGTATTTTTACTAATCACTTCGATCTAAGTTGACTATTGGTCAAACCAGAGAAATTAATAACTGACATTAAATAAAAAAATATATTATTTCATATGTGATCATTGGGATCTGTGTTGGCTAGTATACTTGAAATTAATCATCTGAAACTTCTTTCATGAACAGTGTAAGAATACCATGGCATGACAATTACAAAGGAGGAGAGGCACCTGGCCCAGATTTGCTCCATATTGTTTAATTTGCTTGATTGTTAGATGATTCAACCAAAGAAGACTGCTCGGACCTGGACTCATGTGATCGTTGCACAAGTGGAGACCCTGAGCTCAATCTGACACGCTGTGTATGGAGAAACTGTGACAATGGTGAGAGAACATGCACATATGCATTCACACACACACTCTCTCTCTCTCGCTCTCTCTCTCTCTCTCTCTCTCTCTCTTGCTCTCTCTCTCTCTCACACACACACACACACACACACACACACACACACACACACACACACACACACACACACAAAATATTACATTGAGATTGAGATATGCCATGCAGTATATTTGAAATGCACTGGGGAACCTGATTTACCATGTTTACAGATTATCTATCTTTATTATTTATTTGTTGGATTATATGAATGACATAATTCGTCAAAACATCCCAAACACTTGTGTAACTTCTGAGATTGGTGACGATAGATGGAAAAAACTGTGACTTGCTTGAGTTCTCATTTGTGTATTGAAGCATTTTGTGATATTAGTATGCAAAGGCCACCCTTATGATATTAAGTGAGCCCTTGCAGAAAAAAAAAACATATACTAGCCATTAGCGTTTAAGTTTTACATTAAAATTACAATAAAATGCTAAATATGCTTTTTCTTAATTAATTAACATAGGCATTTAAAAATAAAACTTGCAATAATGATTCATACTATTATTTTTATTTTATAGATTGCAGAAAAACTGTAAATTGACATGTATGTTTTTTGTTGTAAGGGCTTCATTAACAAACAATATATTGCATAGCCTTAACATAAACACACATATACAAATACATACACACTCAAACAGAGAAAGGATATTTTTATTTATTGCCATGTCTGCGTCTCTGTCTTTCTCTCTTTCTTGCTTCAACACACACACTCACAACCTCAGAGTGACATGTGATTCCATCCTTGTAGAGAGTGCTCAGGAACAGCACAGTGAATAATTAAAGTGCGCACACAAAGAGTTGGCAGCCTCACACAGACCTCATCCTCAGTTAATAATTCAGTACTATTATCTTCCCTGAGGAGAATGTGATGTGTGTGTGGGGTGGTAAGACAACCAGGCAGGTACAGAAGAAGCAACATTTTAGCCATATTTACACTGATTCTCTCTCTCTTTCCCCCTCTGTCTCTCCTTCCCTGATCAAAAAGTAATTATCTGATTGTGTGTTTATCTCTTCTTATGTAAAACACTTTTATGGAACACTCAACACACACACATACATACACATACTGAACACACAACACAAACACAGACTCAAATGTTACCTGGTGCTGATGGTTTTCACCTTTTGCTTAGATAATAACACAGGGTGCATATCTGACATGGACGAAGCTGGAGGCTGTGTAGTATTCAATGAGAAAGATTCATGTCCAGGTGAGTATCACAAACCCACAGAAACATTAATATCACACACATCGTTAATGTGTTTAAATAATCAACTGTGTGCACATGTATGTATGCTTGTTATGTTTATTTGATCATTTACTGGAAATGCTGATTCTGAAGAAAGTGATTCAGGTTAACATATTTTTTCTCAGTGTCAGTTATATTCAATATTCCTTTATCCTTTTTTTTTATTATTTTTTTTTTTATAAATCTCTGCCAGTGACTAAAATATTTCTTAATATTTCTCATTAAGATGACACTGCTAACACTGAAGATGACACTCCTAAGGCTGAAGATGACACTCCCAAGGATGAAGACGACACTCCTAAGGCTGGGGGTTTTAGCATGGCCAGCTTCATAGGTGGAATCATATTGGTGCTGGTGCTCCAAGCAGGTGCTTTTTTTGCCATGCGCTTCCTGAAGACCAAAGACAGCTCCTATGAGACTATGTAAGTGGAACTTATTATTGTATTAATTTTTGTGTATTTACCTAAATACCTGGTGCTGAGCATCAATAGTGTTCATGCGGACACCGTTTCTAATTCCAGTTGAATACTCCAAAACACTAAACTTCTAAGATGATCTTATAGTCTCAGTTATTTATGCTTTTGTTTTTATATAGTGAACAAACTTAGTGAAGAAATGGGAATCATGAAAATAAGAACAATTACAAAGAAGAAAGAAAATGAAGAACAGAACAGATAGTTGAAGATACAGAGGCAACAAGTGAAAGAGCATAAGAGAATTGACCCCATGGGGCTCTTTTGCTTGGCCTTACCTATCTTTCTGGCATCTGTTTGCATATGTTTGAAGATATGCTTGTTTGCTTACCCTTACAGGTCAGAATGAGTTTTATGTTTTTAGTGGTGTATTTTAGTGCTTTATAATTTATTTTACTTTGTTGTATCTGTGATGTGTGTGATGTTTTATGATTATTTTTTTTGCTTTTGAGATGAGTGAGTTTGTTTCACTTTTGCTTGTTGATCTTCCTAGGTAGAAATATTACATTTATTAAAATTAGATTGTATATAATACAAATAATGATTGTTTGGCAGAAGTGTGTAACTCTTTCACAATGTGTGACCTTTTGACACTAATAGCATTGGTTTTTATTTGCCTCTTTATATTTTATCTGGAAACATCCAAATTTAAACCAGTAATTCCTTATTTTTATTTATCAAGCAATAAAGTGATGTGGCTCCAAGCTTAAGGCTTGCTTCAATAGTGGATGTCAATACAAAATTTCACCAGTAGAGGGCAGCACAGTAGCACACTTGAGCTCTCCATTTGCTCTCATAACGCAAACTGTCATGTCGAAATAAGAATTGCTGGCTATACAACTGTCAAATTGAAACGTTTGTATATTAACATACTTTCTGACCTTGAACTTTGTTCGAGTTGCTATCTGTGGTTCAGCAAGATGGATTACAATGGGTTACAATTTCATAAACCATATAATTATTACATTAAAAAAATCCATGATGTGTCTAAAACAAATTCCAGTTCCAGTTTTTTTTGGTGCTATTCTGTTTTACCACTAAACCATGTGATAACCCCAGTTATGGCAAATGAATGCTTTAGTTTTATGGCCTTAGGTGTATTTTCCAGCAAAAAAAAACTGGCATCGTGATGGTTTTATAATGATAGGTAAACTTTTAACTGGTACACCTTTAGGCTTTTGCCTTTCCTTTACTATGAGCAGAAGAAGACATAAACCTTATCTCTTAACAGTGGTGTTGTTACCCTTCATTGGTCATCAGAGACAAAGAGGAATTAAACCATTGGTCATTACAAGGGTCATACGATACTCAATTTATATTTCTGCCCAGTTTCAAACAAGTGGTTGCTATATTCTTCACGTCCTATCAGTCTCTGTTCTGGGGCAGCAGAAAAGGCTGTAGGCTGGACCACCTCTAAATGGGAGGTGCGTAGCTCCAAACAGGTGGGCCATAACTCCAGATATGAGGGCTATAAGCATATCTGCTCAATATTTATGTCATAGCATGCTACATTTCTTTTTTTTTTTTTTTGCACATCCACTCTGTACTGGGTACTTGTCAGTGTTGCATGTGGGTCCTATCTTTGGTATTCACTGAATTGTTTACACTTTTTAAAAGAACAATTTGTTCTTTTATATTGCACCATTGTCCTGGAAGAACTTTATTGCACGGTATACTTGTATATAGCTGAAATAAAGCCTCTTAACTCTTGACTCAGTATGTGTCATTGTTACAACCAAAACTAAAGCAATCATAGCAGATTTGCTCATTTTCAGATAACTACTAGTTATATAGATCTAAAAAGTCTGAGTCAGTGAATGTCACCGATACCAATATTTTATTTTATTTCTTATCTTGTTTTACAATCAAAAAATTGCCATTTGTGTACATGTTTTGTGTTTAAATTAAATTAGTTTAATTTAGTTTAAATTAAAAGTTTAAATTAAAAAGTTTAAATTAAAAGACCAGCAGTAACGCCGAGCGGTAAGGAGGCGGACGCATGTGCGGAGAGGAGCGAGATTTATTATGGGTAAATCCAAAATCAGAGTGTTTAGGCAGTCCAGGGTCCTAGAGCCAACAAACACACAAAGGCACACGGGAAAGCAGGCTATAACTAAGGCAAGGGAAAACTCAGGGCTCGGAAACACAAAGGCTCGGAGTACAAAGACCCAACCACAACCCAGTCAAACAATGAACTACCACGACCAAGGCACACAACAGGGTTTAAATACATGAAATTCACAAACCTAGAAACGAGGGACAGGTGTAAGCAATCAAACGAGGTGAGGACAAAACGAAACTAAGGAACAACTCAACACAAGACAGGGAAAACACGGAACACGGAAGGTGTAAGGGACTGATCGTGACCCCAGCATTTCACTGGTAAAGCACATATTTGTATCAGACAAATAACAAAACATTTAAGAAAGGTCAATCCCATTTGAGTTAAGGCAGACCTGTCAGGAGTCAAGTGACACGTTTGGAGTTGGTCTAACCTGCAGGAATGCATACTTAGCCGCTTAGCTTAGTGAATGTCAGGTAGACTGTATAAGGGTGTACTCAGGGGCTAGAACAGAGGCCCTCTTGCATAAGAATTAAATCTAAAAATGTACCACACCAACTTAAGCACAAAAAATAATTTAACCAAGATAGCTTTTACTTAATACGTTTGTATACAGCCATACAAAACAAAAACCATCCATGAGAAACAAAGCTCATGTTAACATTAGAATAATCCTGTGTTTTAAAACAAATATTGTGTGAAACAAATCCCATGTTCATGATCAACAAAGCTATTGGTGTATGGAAAATTTGTTTGTGGATCTCTGTATGTATCCATTTTTTGACCCTCAGGTGCATGGAGAGAAGTTGCAAGTACAAAAGTGCAAAAAAACACATAGTCAGTGTGCACTCAGAAGTGGTCATGTTTCTTTGTAGCCCAGCTGCCAAATATATATATATATATATATCCAACATAATTGGACATATATCCCTTCCATAGTTTCACATTGTTTGATTGCGTACACCTGTCCCTCGTTTCTGGTTCATGTATGTAAACCCTGTTGTGTGCTTTGATCGTGGCTGTTTATTGTTTGTTTGGAGGGTTGAGTGTTTGTTTTATTTTTAAATTAATGTTTGATGGTGGTTTCTCTGTATTTCCTAGCCCTGCGTTTTCCCCTGTCTTAGTCCTAGCCTGCTTCCCTAGTTAGCCTTGGTGTGTTTTTGTTTTGTAATGTTTCCCAGTACTCTCCATGTCGGCTCTGTGACCCTGGACTGCCTTAATGACCCTGATTTTGGATTTGCCCCTATTAAATCTCGCTCCTCTCAGCACACGCGTCCGCCTCCTTACCGCTCATCATTACAAGATACAGCTATGGTATGTCAATTCAGCAGTAAAAAATTAGCATGCAGATTTCTGTACTAACGTTAAGAATTTTATCCTGATATTGCTCTCTTTTATACTGACAGAATAACAATGGAGAATAAAATTCTTTCAAGGCCAGGCAAAAAACTCTAAGGCCAATCTGTCTAGAGAAAATTCCTGACCTGTCCACTTTTTTCTCCCCTGCACAACAGAGATTAGGCTCTCCTGGAAGTTGTGCAGAATATTTAAACACATAATTAACTGGCCTGGAGTGTTTTAAACGTCAGTTTACAGTGAAACCTTTGGTCAGCCCTCATATCATATTTACAAAAATGTGAAGTGTTCTTGGTGGTTGGTTAAATTATTTTCGACTGGTAACAACATATAGGCTGGGTTGATCACTGATTTAATTGTTCTAGTCAATAAAGTTTTAACAGCTGAAATCATGATGAATAGGAAACATCAAAGTAGAAGAAATGTAGCATATAGGTAACATAACAGTAATCAACCAATGAACCGTACCAAGTCATAAATTGGATCTGCAACAGATGGGGTTGAAAATGAGCTTCTCATTGACAATGAGATATTTTCAGGGAACTTTCAGTAGACTTCATGAGCAATAGTTTCATGGGACCTTTTGGCCCCTGAGGCCTTGGCATCAACCAATAAGATGTGCTGAGAACTTTGATCTAAGTACGAAGTTTAAAGATTCTTTAAACAATTACCTCATACTAGGATCACAGTTGGGTCAAAGCTAATTGATTTTCTGCCAGACAATATTAGAGACACTATTGCAATAATCTGGAATGTAAAAACAGCACGAGGTATTGAGCACACTCCATCCAAAGTCATGGGCAATGCCAAAAACGTATTAACTATGTGAATGCAGTCACAGGCTTGTACTTAAACAGGGTATGTGTGCAAATCAGAGCAATCAAATTGGTTGCCTGAGGTGAGGAATAGGGCAGAGAATGGGCTTTGAGAATTACATTTTGAAGTGCACACACAGCATGGATATACTGCACCACTCAGCTTAGTGCATGAGCCATCAACAAAAATGTGTGATCCGTGCTCCAAGGGAGTGGATGTTAAGCCATGTCTACAGCATAACTGTGTGAGAAAGGGACAGTTGCATTCTTCGGTGTCAGCTCTGAGAGACATTTGATGCAACAAGAAGGCTGGAGATGCCTACAGAGAAGAGGGTTTAAGAGTAAGATTACTAGTTCATGTCAGAATGTTTTCATAGCCAGTGCATCTGAGCTGTCATGTGTTGTGTGACAGATGTATTTAACACAGCAGTGACCTGATGACCTGATTAGTATGCAGTGTAAAGTGATGAGACAGCACTATTTTTTTCAGCATCCAGTACCAAAACAGCAGCAACAGCCACAGCACATAAACCCGCAGGAGAGACTTGTGCCACGTTAGTTTTCGATAGGTATGCCACAGTTCTGTAAATGTCCCCTCTCTAATATTATGAATTTTGAATTCAGTGTCCATTTTAAATGCTTTATGCCAATATTACATATTGGTCAACTAAGAACCTTAGTTGTGTGTTTTGCCTTTTTTTTTTCTTTGTACCTGTTAAACAGGCATTTGTGGAAGCTTTAGACCAATTGAAAATTAGAGTACGTTCATTTAAAATTGTAAGTGGTATAGTACCAGAAGGTATAGACTGTATGGGCCACACTGATATTAATCTTAATTTTCTACCTGTATAATTGTTTAAGAACTAATTTTCTTTTTCCAAGCATTCTGCACGAGTCCATCTTCTTAAAGGAGCAATAAGTAATATATTCCTCTTCACATTAATAAATTATACTGACACCTAGTGGTCTGGATGTTTCAAAATTCTGTACCAAATCTATTTTAAACATGGCTGCCTCTGTAAGTGACACATTCTATGGAACATTCATAGAAACTCAAAGCAGTTCAAAGCAATTAGATTCTTCATTTTGTGAGCTGCACTTTATAGAAAAAAATGTAAAATGATCACTTTCATAAATATTGCTTGCTATTTTTTCATGGTAAAAATGACATTGTTTCTTTAATTTCTTCCAATATCTATTTGATTTGCTGCTCTTTCTCTCTCTTTGCTGTCTTTATTTAGCTTGCACATATTTAACTTTTCATATGTAGTGCAGCATGGATTTCAAAGCCATTGTCTTAGGTATAAATTAAGTGTTTTGTGAAAACTGGGGAGGGGAGACTGAACTGGCTACTCCCTCCTCATGCATATTAAAAGTGCCTGAACTTCTAACTCTGGATTTATGTATTTTTATTTGACATCAGACAAGAAAATGCAAACAGTAGAGTAAATCTGACGCAAATATGCACATTAGGTAATTTCACATTCAATGGCATTGTACAAAAAGCAAAAACTGAAATAATAAATAAATAAAATTAATAAATAGTCAGAATGGCCTGCATATTATGCAGTGTGAAGGGGTCAGACTTTTTCACCATTGCTGCAGAGTGCTGCTTTCCAAGTGATAATGGTTACTTTAATCAATTCATACTTGTTGTGGTATCAAGTCTACACAAGCCACATTGGATTTGTGGGAACAATGCATCTGAAGCTAGGTAGTGCAGCTGGTCTCTAATTTGACACAGCTTGAGACATAAATTGCATATATATATATATATATATATATAAAATCATCTAACATATATCTCATGTATACATATCTAACATGCTGAAAGAAAAAGTAGCCTGAATCAACAAGATAACCAAAGCATAATTACCTTTGCCTACTTCTTACCTTTGCCTAATTAGAGAAAGAAAACTGAGTCATTAAATCCTGAAAGTCCATTTTTAATGCAATGCTCTTCTGAGAGAATAACAAGACCACATCATGATCTTTCTTAGGAAATTGACCTTAGGTAGTTATTTATTTATTTATATCCTGAGATGTCTGTAAAAGTTTCTTACAAACTAAATTACTTGAACTGCTCCAGCCCAAGAAGTGGGTCTTTGCAGGGCTTTGCTGGCCTGCCTTTCTCCCAGCCCCCTTTACAATGGCCCTGGTGTTAATCTAAATGAACACCAGCCCCCTTTGCAATGGCCCTGGTGTTAATCTAAACAAACACCAGCCACTTTTATTGTCGACATCATAGTGTGAATGATGTATGAAGCTTATAGTTAAGTGGATTTTCACTTGTCAGTAAAAGCCAACATAATTTTAGATAATATGACTTTGTATTTTAAATTCTGATTGGATGCGGTCTTGTTTACCCCATTGTTCTTTTGCACCCATTGCACAGTGACTTTGAGTAAATGATTTGGTATACAATAAAGATTTGAGAGAGAGACAGACAGACACAGTGTGTTTAAAAAAGGAAAAGGGTGTTGTTCCTGAACTGCAAGTTTACTGGCTTTAAAGTTAGAAATTCAAACAGAAAACAAAAAAGAAGACAATAGCTTGTCCCATCCTTTGTTGCAAGTTCAAGATAACATGCATTTGAGGCACCCTCTGGAGAACATCTGAGGGCTACAGAAGGGTTTACTTTTTATACACTGTTTCAAGAGTGATTATATAATCACCCTGCCTGTTATACATATTGATCTTTTGAAGTTTCCACTCTTATGTCCAACTCATACATTATTTACCATTATGCAAATTGCTATTCAATACTTATGCCAGTTGGAGTTTGGTACCATTGCATTCCATGAGATGACCTCTTTTAAAAAAAAAAAAGACTTTGACTTACATCTGCAAGATAAGGTTGTTTTTCTGTACCATCCTGTGCCTGGTGGAGGGATGATGTGCTTTACACAGAGGTCAGTGGAGGTTTACCCAGAATTCTTTGCAAAAGCCTGCAGAGGCCTCTACAGTGGCCCCTGCTCTGTATACAGATCATTTTAGAAGGATACAGAATCTCAATAGTCCTTTATGTTACCAATATTTCTAATTCACATTAAACCTTTTTTTTTTTCCTGTAAACAAACTTTTCATTATCTCAAAGAATAAAAAAGGATAGTTTCTTTACACTGCTTCTGATTCTGGGGTTATTATTTTGACCTGAGTGAAAAATGTTTTTGAATATTGATTTATTTTATAACTTTGAATTCATCTTTGACACAATGTGTCTCTCCTACAATGACAACCCTCTGAAAATTTTATTTTAGACCTTTGACCCGGAACATCTGATGCCTACTGTTAAACTGTATGGGCAGCCACTCCATGCTATCTGCATGGTCTTAGTAGTGAAGAGAATGACACATAACAGCTCAGATTGATAAAGTACAGTCCTGATTCTTCTCATATTTCAAGATGATAGCAGATTCAATGCAGCCTTTTCTGCTACTACTGGCGTCCACATTACAAATCTCTGTCAAATATGGAAGAAAAGATTGGATTTGGGGCACACGAGCATGGTGTGTGAATGTAGCCTATATCTGGTATTGTCTTCTATCTTAAGTTCAATGTGTTCCAGAGTTACAGGGCCTTGGTATGTTCTTCTGATGCCAGGATGCTGCTTTTAACTTTTGTTTATGTTAAGAACTACATATTAATCTATTTTGCTGAAATAGTGAAATAATTATATGTCTATTGCTTATGATCACATCAGGAAATAAAGTGCATTTTGGGAGAAGTAACTTTTGGAGGGGAAATAAAGTGTGTTTTTGCGATCCTGTATTGCGGTATATCCTGTAGATACATGTATGCTATCTCTTATCCCGTTACTCACGACTGCCCTTAATATTAGTTTCTTTTCTATCCTTGCTACTCCAGGTAAGGGGTAGGAAATGAGAGCACAATCGGTTAACCGAAAGAAAGCAGCTGTTTTGATCACTGCGATTCTGTGGCGTGGGAGAGGGCGTGCTGTAACCACGTGGTGTCACTTACGAAACGTTTTGTCTTAAAAGGCGACAGAGAACGATAGGTACACAGTCAAATATCGTGTTACTTGCAAGAAGGTGCGAGTTTTCATGTTTTGCAGAGCGTTAGTGGATTTAATTAATTATTTTTTAAAAATCAAGAAACTGGTTAGTTGCTGATTGAGGACGGTGGGTGAGTAGCCTATTTTTCAAGTTCAAAGGCCATCACTTTATTAAGTCATTGCAATTGATTTTTCATCCTTCAAAACCTCTTTCCTGTCTTCCTGTGCACGTAAGGAAAAACTCGTGGGCAGAAAAGCCTGAGCGGGGTCTTGGCTAACTCGCCCAATTTACAAGACGAATCCCGAATTTATTAATTCTACATGATAATCTGCACGTAACCAAATAGTGTAAATTAACATAAACATGTTTAAGATAAAATCCAATGACGTTTGTGTTCCATTACGAATTACTAATGGTTTTTAAAAAAATGATCTGTAACCTAAAACAATGTGCTACTACATTAAAGTAACGTGATCTGGTTCTTTCCTTTTTGTTAACTTTTTAAGAAAAACAATCTCCGCATGAAACAAATCGCGTGTTCAGGGTAAATAAAACTATTGGCACTTGATTGGCGCCTTGTTAACTTGTAATGCAATATTGTTTTAAAATTTCAGTAATCTAGCGTTTTTCTATTTTCTGGTGGGTGGGGTGTCGTGAAAAATGTCTTCCGCGCGGCTTCAAGTGTCAGCAGCTGCATAACATCAAAAAACTGTTGCTACGCTTTCTTCAGCATTATGTCTGGACCAGGGGTTTTCAACTCCAGTCTTGGGTTCCCACTTCTCTACGCAGTGTCGAGCTTTCTTTGGTTTAGTACACCTGATCAACATATGATAGTTTATCTGATAACCTGGATCAGTGCCCTGTTCTTGGTATGCTGCTTAAAGACCAAGTGGATGTATTGTGTTAAAATGTCTGTATGTAATTTAAGATAATGTTTTATTAAACATTATAAACATTTATTATTTTTAAATGGGGTGGAAAGAGCAATATGAGAAACAGCTGAAAAACCAGCCACACTGACTCCTCTGCCTTAACAGTGTAGATGTAGCCCTAATGTTCAAAAGAGTTCTCATTTGAAATGTATATTTTAGAAATGAAATGTAGAACCAGATTCCTCACTCACTTTCTGAGTGCACTTTCTTCTGTTAAGTCATTTTTGTGTGTGCATAATTTACATTTCATGTCAATATTGTCACATGTACATGTGAAAATTCCTTTGACACACAACTGCATGTAAATTGTGATGTTTTTGCATGTCAGTTTTATGCAAGCTAGATAATACAAGCTTGTAAAATGAGCAGTTAACTGGTTATTTCAAATTTTAGAAAGTTATCTAGCTTGCATTGTCCCCTTTTAATTCCTTTACTAGCTTTAAGGAGCTAATGCCCCTCCTTTAGTGCTCAAATATGTTTTAAAATAAATACTTTGAAGTTTGTGATGTGAATTACAAACCCAAGGACATCCGCTTGCTTCTCTAAAATATACATATGCACACATTGTAAACAACTCTCAAAATGGGCAGTAAAATTACCAAAGATTCTAGACATTTCAGGAGTGAGTAGTGTTGAACCTCCTCAGACAGGAGTGCGTACACTAGCACAAAATGTGTTTATCTTACCAAGATAAACCCCTCTTGTCCTTGACCGTTGTTCTTGCAGACAGCTGCATAGTACTTGCATCAATCCCTACTTGCTTTGTCTTGTGATTGACTAGAATTTCCTTTAGTTTGTAGCTTTATGCAGAGGTTTCTACAGAGACCCCTTCTGTACACAGATCATTTCATAAGGATATAGAATCTTTCTATTCCTTTTTGTTACCAATATTTCTAATTCAATGTTTAAGGCTTTTTTTTTTTTTTTTTTTTTTTCTTTTTTTTTTTTTCTTCCCTCTTGTAAACACTCTTCTTTACCTCACAGTGATGGAGGCATAATACTAATTTAAAATTGAAAAAATAAATCTAATTTATACTCTTGCACTCACCCCAAATGCAGTCAATTGTCCCATGTTTGGTATTGGATAGTTTTCTTATTTGATTTTGCATTGAAGCTACAAGGCTTTTTTTTTTTTTTTTAGTCAGCAAGTCCTGGAAGCTTTCTGCCCCAAAACCTTTTGTAAACGCATACACAAAATCTTAATTTACTTAACGTTAAGATGTATCTGACAAACAGATTTTCATCTGAACTGGGCAGGATGAGGCAAGGAACTGGACCTTTTTAAATGTGAATATGAGCTGACTGTCTTTTCCTGTTTGTGGGTATCCATTGCTCTTTGCAAAACTGTAACATATTTTGAAGTTCTATATGTCTGAAGCTTTTATTCAGACATAAAGGGAAATTTTGCACAGTTTGAGTGTGCGCCACAAGAACTTCATTGAGGTGGAGGAAACATGTTTGGTGTCCTCATCAGTGGGATTACCAATAAACATCAAAAAGGTTTGCCTAGCAGTATGTTGCTACAGCACTGTTGCAGAGGTGTAAGGGGGAAATGTGGACAGATTTTAAAAGTTGGTGCTTTGCAAAGGTAGAATGAATCCCTCACTGGCCATAGAAAGCTTGCATTCTGGTAGACTTCTTTTGTTGGCTAATATAAGCCTCCCAGCTGTCCCATCCAGACATGCAGCAGTCTCTGCTCCACTCAGCTTCTAAAATGCAGGCGACTCTTCCATATATTGGTACCTATACAAGAACCAATTTGTTGTATTGTTTGTTCATGGAATAACTTGAGTTTGGTAGAAGTACTATGCCTAAAACTACATCTTTATCTCCCCCCCCCCCCCTTTTTTTTAATCCCTTACTTCCCTTTTTACTCTGTGATGAGTCACACCCTTCCTTCTCCTACTGACTCCTCTGCAGTACCTATTCCTGTTTCCCTCTCTCTGTATCTTCACTGGGGGGGCTGGCACCTTCCAATTCCAGCACAAAGTTCTGTGGTGTTCTCCCACATTCAAGTATCCTGTGTTCCAGCCCTCATGGATGGTGTGGACTGCACTTAGTCATTGGTTAACCTTCTGCCATACCAGCACATTTGAGACCCACTCCCATGCCTGTACATTCTTACTCTCTCCAATAACAATCAGTCTTCAGACTGGGTACTCCCCCTAGGAGTAGGAGAGATCGCAAATATATTCAATACTGTTTTATACACAATACAGAAAATGACCATATTCGATATATTGAGTATGTCTAGGCTACACAGGTTACCATCTGTGTATATTTAAAATGCAGCATGAAAGAGCTGCGTAGCATGTTTCTGCTCTCACCTTCTCGCATACATATGCACCACATTGAGTATACCACTGTAGCAATTTATCATGCTCCCTCAGGTCTACTTTTGTGATGAATGATATGTCAGTCAACAATGAAGGAAAACTAAACCAGTGGCCAAGAACTAATTCCAAAAACAGTAGTTTTGGAAACCAAATTTTCCAAGGGATGATGCTCAACAGAGAGTGTTGTGCAAAGTATGTGGTAAAAACATTGCAACTAAAGGTAACAGCACAATGAATGTTTTAAAACTACATCAGTGAAATACCACGAAGAGGAACGGACCTCTACAGGTAAAAGCTCTCCCTCAGTCGGAGGAAGAAAGGTAACACTGGCCGCTTCTTTTTCAAGAGTTGTACCATATGAGGGAACAAGCAAAAGGTGGCAAGATATAACATATGCAGTGGCATACCATTTGGCTCAAGACATGGTCCCAATAGCACAACAGAGAAGGAAGGGTTCAAGAGGTTACATATGAGCTTCCTGGCTGTAAATACTTTATGAAGCAGGAGCTGCTACAATTGTACAGTGTGTACAAGGAGATTCGAAATGGGATTTCACAGAAGTTATCACATGCTATTTCACCACAGATGTGTGGTCAAGCAGAACATGCAAACCTTACTGAACCTTTCATAGAGGACTGGAAGCTAAGAAGTTCCAAAATTGTTTCTGAAACCAGACACCATTTGACATGCTCATGTTCCTGTCCCAAAACCTGCAGTAAAGTCTAGAGAGACAAAATGCGCATCTTTTATATTACACACTGTTTTTATGTACAAAAACAATTTGTGGATTTAAAAAAAATAAAATTTGATGTAAGACACTGACCTTTAAATGTGCACTTGTTTTTGTTTAGTCATGTTTTAATTTTAAATAATATACTCATATACAGTTGCAATATTTATAGTTAGATAATAGTTTTTTTTGGTCTTACAAATTTAAATCCTGATATTTTAATATAAGATTTCATCATATTGTATCATTTAGTACATTACCATTTCTCTTGGTGAGCTGTGCTGTTTGTTTGTTTTTGTTTGTTTTGTTTTAAAGTCGCTTTGCTCTTCCCCAATCCTCCCAGTGAATTGGCTCCAATTGCGGTGCAATTGGCTATGGCAAGTGCCTGCAGGAGCCTATTAAGTGTTAGTTCTGCTTACAGTGTCTAATACAGGTCAGACATGATTGTTCATAGCTGCCCCCCCAAAAACAAACAAACAAACAAACAAACAATGCCATGGTTTTAAAGAGGAAAAAACTAGAGGATTAAATATAACCTCCGTATAAGCAATAATCTCTAACGACAATCTCAAATCCCCTCTTCCCCCCCCCCCCCAAAAAAAAACCATCTGGCTGTAACTCTTATGTCTAGGTCCACCCACTATTTATAATAAGAGTTCTTTAATACAGATCATTAGTTTAACTTTGTTATAAATTTGTCACTGAGGTCTCAAACATATGAAGCTCTGATCCCTATTTGTCAATCTGTTCTGTCATTTATAAAAAAAATAAAATAAAATTTAAAAAAAAGTTTTGTTTTTTTTTTTGTTTTTTTTTTTTTCCTTGAGCAGCCTACATTTTGTGCCATGTTCATTTGCATCATTGCTTCACAGCTCATTAGTTTTTGTGCAGCTGGTTTGGTTTGGTTCAAAGTGTCCTCTGTCTGTCTGTCTAAACAGAGAAGCTGCAAATTGTGTGATCTTGCACATGCAGGAGTGAGATCCAGATATGAGCAAAATGTTCGCCTGCCAGGTCAGTTGATCCTACTATCAGAAACCATACAGAATTGCATAAAATAAACTACACAATGCTGAGTATAAACCATAGTGGGAAATCCCCACAGAACTCTTATTGAACCCTGGCTGTGCTTATTAGTGCTTCAGTTCTGTGACCCAATCAAGCATGTATGCTTCTATTATAAAATCCAATGTCTTGTGAGAAGTCACATATCTGTCAACTTTGTACTTAGAATAATGTATTCCTTGTCTTATTGTGTATAAATATCTTGGTGTAAGACTCCTTTTCATTCTTGGATATGCATCATTGTGTGTGGGACTCTAATCCTTTTTGCAAAAAGCTTGCAATAAAACACAAGACACACTTGGTTTTGAATATTATTTTCAGACTTGCACCACAACTTTTATAAAGATGCTTTTAATTATTTGGGCGGTATAAACATTTGAATAAAATGTTTTTTTTAATGTAAAGAATCAAAGGTATGAGAGGGGGAAAGCATGTTAATGTCACTTAATGTTGGCTATGTAGGTCACTAAAGGTAACCAATGTGTTTTTTTGCAAGCTAATACATTCATTACCTAAAATGGCTAGGCCAAAACAAAGTTAAGAAATTATCAAAATGGCAGTATTCTCCCGTGGAATCACTGGGTGAGTGGGCAGCTAAGGAGAAATGCATTTATTCATTTTATGCCTTTTATAAGTATAGCTTGTTTGAAACTTTGATATGATTAAAAGGCAGGATTTTGAAAGGGTTTTTCCCCCTTGTGTTTAGCTAGAGAGCTAGGACACTTTGCTCTTCTCTCTGATGGACATAGGCTATTCTGTCCAAAGCAGATTTTAAAGGGATGGTTTATACAGAAATGAGACAAATCTGGTGGAACTATTGGTCAGTGTTGCTTGTTTGTAAATAAAAATGAAAAATGTAAGTAAAATGTTAATTGTTTGTCCTGTACAGAACTGTGATCAACAATATGAGAAAATCAAAGACTTCAAAATGCATGTTCGGAGCTACAGCCATAAGAAGGTAAACGGGTCATATCACAGCATATCAGATGAGCTGTAGGCAGAGAGTGACAACACAATGACCAAACACAACCTAAAGAACATTTAAAAGCCAGATAAGAGCTGTGTGGGTGCTGGCCTCTCAACCCCCCCTGAGCAAGGCCCTTAACCCACAATCGCTCAAGTTGTAGTTTATTCATAATTGTAAGTCGCTTTGGATAAAAACGTCAGCTAATTGCCAAAAAATGTAAATGTAACCCGTCTCTAATCTTTGACCTTCCTCTTTGTTATCTACAGGTAGTTGCAGACTGCTTTAATACAGGTACTAAGTTCTCATATATCTTCTCTCTCCCTCGCTCACTCACTCTGAATCTTACTCTTTCCCTTTTAATAAGACCTGCTTTGCAGATGTGTGTCTCTGATGCTGTATTGGTCCCTGCATACACTAATGATAGCTGTTCAGGCAGGTACACACAATCAGAATGTTTTTTTTAAAGTAACTTTTTTTTTTTTTTAAATCAGCAGCCTGTATTTGTACTACATCTTATACTACTTTATCTATAATCAATTTTAAATATTCTAGTTTCATTTCATCATGCAGCACATAACATGCAAACATATTTCCCCATTTTTAATAAGTGTGGGATCAAAAGAACCCTCACCGATGCTTACATTTCATTATCAGCACTAGCTACCTAATTCGTTTTTGGTTTTTTTGAGTTGGCCACTGCAGCATTGCTGAAATGCTGTTGTCATGCAAAAAAATCAAAGCCCTCAGCAGGCAATGAGAGTCAGCATCCAGGTGACAGAGATAAGAATCTTTATTAACCCCAACAGGGTTTACAATAGTCATTCAAGAACAACAGAAAACCTTAAGTTTCTTCTTTCTTCTTTCTTAGTGAGGTATGAATCCCCCAATCATGTCTTTTTTTTTTTTCTCATTTCCCCCCCCCCCCCCCTTTTTTTTTTCCCTTACACCTGGTGATCTAGATATCTTCACCATGTAAGACTCCTCCAATCCTTAGCTTTGACCCAAGTGTGATCTTGGTCTAAGGTAATTGTTAAAAGATAACTGACCGAAATATGACCCAAGTATGAAGTTTAATGATTATCTAGGCACATCTTATTGGCTGATGCCAAGGCCTCAAGGATTGTTGGTTAATGCCAAGGCCCTGGGTGCAGTTTTTGCTTTGCAGGGTTTCATACAGAATGAAGTGGTGACTAGCTCTCATTTGGGATGCAAAAAGCTAACTGTATCCAACACGGTTAGTGTGTAAAAGGCAGGTCCCCTGGAACTTTAATTTGAATTTTAACTTGGATTAGCAGTGTCTTGCAGGTATTTGGTTATTATACCACAAAAACCAACTGTTTCACTTAATTCTGATGTCTGAAAAGTAAAATGTTGAATTGCTGACTTAAAAAAGTAATTGTAATGTATCTTGTTCTTTTTGGGCATCTGTAGCTTTACATTGTGGACCAGGTAGGAGAAGAATTGTGTGTCCATTACATAATGTGTGATATCTAAAATATGGGTATTACTTGTCTCTAGTGGATAGTCTTTTCATATTATTTTTTGTTTTGTAGTTTTCTTTCCCATTTGTGTTGTTCTGGACTACTTGAAAAACCCAAAAGAAAGGCACCCACTCATTGGTGAGTAGTGTGCATGTATGTTTGTGTGTGTGCATGCATATTACATCCCCCCCGGGTACACGTTCATTTTGTGTGTGTGTGTGTGTGTGTGTGTGTGTAGGCCTGGACATGGTGACTTTGTTTATTACTCCACAGAAATGTGGTTCTTTCTACCTGTGCCATGTTTGTGAGCAGCAATTGAGCGCTGTTGATATTGTGCACCATTTGTGCTCTGAAAAGCATTACTTCAAGTATTTGGTGAGTTTTCAGTTCTAGCAAGAATATAAATATCTGTTTTGATGAACTTGTATATAGTTAATTTGTTTTCTTTGTGTTTCAGTCATACAGTAATCCTGAACTGCTGTGCTTTGCCTGGTTGGAGGATTCCTTTTCTTATCTTGAATACAGTGTGATGGAAGAGAACAGCATCAATGGCTCTGGTACCCTACGGGTAAAAACTGCTTCATGATGACTGAGAGGCTCCTCTGTCTGTTCTTGGGAAGGCACACCATAATTTTGGCACTTACTGTCTGTCTGTGTCTGTGTAGATTTTTGAACTGCCTGGGGTGATGCTGAGGAGGGGTAAAAGAGGGTCTTATCATCAAGGTAATTGAGAAAATCCTGAATTGCGAATGACCCTTTCATGCACCAGGAGGATTTCCCTTCTCTCAAATAACAAAATGGTGACATGGGCAATTGGCCTGTTTTCAGCAATAATTAAGGGGATGGGATGTAATATCATAATAGTCATAAAATACTACTTTGAGGGGGTTTGTAATGACTGTGAATCCCTCATTACAAATGCTGGTTATTTAAAAATCACTTTTTTTTTTTTTTTAAGTTGTCTTTACCTTCTCAGTAGGAACACCACACATGTACCTGTGCTTTGCTCCCTGATCTAAGGTCTGGGGTTGTGTGCGCTTAGCCCATTCTTCATTTGAATTGGCACTGGAATTGATTTTGCCCACACCCAGTAACATTAGGACATGATCAATACTCTAATACTAGGCTATTACTAGTATGTGCCACTACTGCTAGGTCACCATAATTTGCATGCTGCTTTTATGTTAATTAGAACTTTCACCTCGCTGTGTTATAAAGTTTGTTGTGATCACACTGGCCATGCTTTGATATGGGACAGACACAAAAACCAGACCGCCAGAGGAAGTTTGTACCAGAGTAGGGAACCACAAACAATTCAGTGGTATTTCACATGCTGGATGGTTGACCTAAGATGGCTTGATCATTGTTTTCTAAAATAATATTGAGAGATGGGGTGTATTCATTTATACTTTATGCATATTTGGCAGACGATCTTCTCCAGAACAACTTGCAACAATTGCCTCCTCTTGAAACTGTTAGGAGTCTTGCCCAAGGACACTTACTGGTATAGCATAGGGCACTTACCTGGACAGTTTGAACCCCAATCTCTCACAGGATAGGTGGCATTGTTGCACATTACACTAGACCTACCACAGTTTCAAGACAAGTTTGTGCATAACATTCCTAGAGGAATGTGTCTTTCATCTCAACCGTTTCTTAATTTTATATGGTATTTTCTGAAATGTATAGAAATTTAGTTTGCATGAGTGATTTATTTATTATGGCTATACAATCCAAACTTGGTGCTACTTTTTTTGTGGTTTGTGTAAACAGAAATTGTAGTATACATCACAAATTGTACTTTTATCAGATTTATCTCTGAAAATGTCACTTCATGGAAGAACCAAAAACCTTGCTCTCATTGATGTGATGGCATTCATAACTTTGTGCTGTATTTATTATGAAGCTGTATTAAAAGCTTGTGTACTAACCACCTCTTTTTCTAAATTACTTCTTAGTCATGGGAATGTTATCTGAAACAGAACATCTGGTAGAACAAGTTGTAGGTAAGAAGGCCATTTTTGTTTCTTTTAATTTTATATGGCTAAATGTATTTCCTCTTGGGTTATAGGGTAGTTTTTAAGCATCTTCCTTTCCAGTGGGCAGACCGCTGAGGAAAACCCTCCAGGCATATATCAAAGACCCTGCCAGAACCAACCCTTTGCTTGGTGAGATGCTCGTTACCTAAACATTCAGGGTTGTCAGCCAGTTTGTGATGGCTGATCCTTATCTTTTGTTAGGCTTGAACTTCCTGCTTGAGTATTCTTGTCCTGAGGATGAGCAGCATTGTGGGTATCTCTGCCTTCTTTGCCAAAAGAAACTTCAAGCCACCGAAAGCATTTCCCACTGCATCAGTTTTCATCATGTTTGCTGCTACCTGGTATGTGTTTACTTGTGCATGTTGTTTCCACATAATCTCTGTCATCAGTTTGTGTTGCTGGTAATTCTTTATAGAAAAGGTCCCCACACATGGCCCTACTGCTCTGTTAAAATGGACCTCAGAGGAAATGCTAATCTAGTAAGAAGCAGTTATTGGCCTGTGATTCTTTTCCTTAAGTGGGTGTGATCTCAACTGCCATCCTAGCTGAAACAACAATTCATCCATATCTTGATTGTTCTGACTCTTTTGAATTCTAAAACATTTATGTACAGGGACAGGTGGCAAAAATAGGAATTTGTCACATTTTTAACACTTTAAGAAATAATTGTATGACTCACCAACATGCTTAAGGACTATAAAGTGAAGGTTCTGAATTTGTTTTTTGGCCCATACCTAGGTTTTACAGAGGTATACAGTTTGGAGGGGGGTGATGCTACTGATATACCATATTCAGTTCTGAAATTGACAGCAAGTACACAAACCCCATTTTGAAAGTGTGCTTCAGTCAAAACATTTTAGTTAATGTGGTGTTCTGTGCTTTTCTCTGGCTAAAAATATTTGTTTAGGAAGCAGCTCACCCAGCTATGATGGACTATATTAAGAACAGTTACACTTCCTCCTCTTTTGACTACCATAAGAGGATCGTTTCCTTGGCCACTCGGGCACAAAAAGACAGTCCTCCTGGGGAATTGCAGGTAGTGCCATTCTCTCATATTTTCTTGATAACCTTGTCCATGCTGTTTTCAGGAGTTGTAAAGTTTAAGTGTACAAAAAGCACTTGAAATGCATATAAGAAAGCAGGAATCCTCAGGCAGGTTTATTGTTTGTAACCTCATAAACATCATAATAAGTTATATCTTAATGTTGAAGTCACAACTTATCTGTATATCCACTCCCCCTTTTTTGGCCTTCTCCATCAGTGTGTACATGTGGATCTGTCGGGCTTTAAGGACATTGACTCCTCTTGTTATGAAACTGGTGAGTTACCCTTAACGAACTCTTTTTATAAGGATTTACATTTATGGCATTAAGCTGATGCTTTTATCCAAAGCAACTTACAATTATGACAACTTGAGGGTTAAGGGTCTTGCTCAGGGGCCCAACAGTAGCAACTTGGCAGTGGTGGGGCTTGAACCAGCAACCTTCCAATTACAAGTCAAGTACCTTAACCACTGATGGTTTTCTATCAGGTTTCCAGTTCCCAGTCGCCATGCTTCTGTTAATAGGCCCGGTGTTGCTATGACAAGCTGTTGCCACACAGAATCCCTACTCCTTGAAGATCTCGACTTGTCATTGTGCAACATTAGCTATTGTTTTTTGCAGAATATAGCACCAACATTACCTAGTGTGTTTACTGTCTTTCCAATACCAAAGTGAATGTAGATGTTGCAGCACTTATGGCATTGTTAAATTAATCACCAGCACAGATACTTGGCATGAGGATGTACTGGCGATTGTTAAATTAATGCCAAAGTGACATGATGTTTGTGATCTGTGCAGTTCTGAAATATGCTCTTTTCCTCCAGTTGAGGCTGATGGATGTAGAATGTATTTACCGGATCAGAGAATTTTACTAGGGCACTTCCCCCATTGGTTATATATAGAATAATTTGATCAGTTTTGTTGGGTAGTGCTGCTGGTCTTATGTTTAAAGTAATGAATATCTAAGTCTTGGGCATTCTCCTATGGACACTGCTTCCTCGTCCTCTTCTAAGAAACCTGCTAAAAGTCTACACATGCATAAAACCAATTATATATAAAGGATCATATGCTGAGACAACCAAAGACCTAAAGTCCTGGGTATTCTAAAAGGGTGATGGTTTCCTTTTCTGGCAAAATGATTGATACTGTTCAGTCTGATATGGGTTTTTCACTGAAAAGCAATGTCTTGTTGTTCTTATATGGTCAAGTAATTATTAAATGTTGGCTGCATGAGTTTCGGTGTTTCTCTAGACCAAGCTATGTTTCTAAAGCTCTAGACAAGCTGCAGCTCATAAGGAAAGAAAGAAACCGAAGTGAAATGATGGCGGCGGCGGCGGCTGCTGCTGCTGCACCAGGAGACCGAATCTGTACGTCCTGTCCATTTGTCTTGTTATCTCACTTTGTTCATCAGTCAGGTCTTCTGAGGCTTATATCCGTCTGACTACCCACAGTGTTTGATCCAGAAACCCAAAAGTCAGACTTGGCAACCACAGACAGCCCAGCTGAACGGACTACAGAGAAGGCACATGAAGGTATATTAAATGTATATATGCATGTCTGCTAGTCTGTCAGTGCTTCTCACTACACAGAAACTTGACATTTTTGTCATGGGTACCCATGAGTTAAGGTGAAGGTAAAACCTGTTTATTTTGTTTACTAAACACTCAAGAATTAATTGAATGGCATGTCCTGGGTATATTTTGCTGTTCAATATAACATACAAATGAGGCATAATATGGAGAATACCCAACAGTCCCAGGAGAACTCAATCTTTATATGCTTTCTTCAAGGACAGTTACATAACCATTTTTTTTTAATTATACTGTACTTTTCAAAGTTTCTACCATTTATGCACAAAATAAATCAAAATGCAACATCACATCACCATTCTCTCCAACTGTATATAGTAAAATAAGTGATCTCATTTAATCCACCTGGTACCCATTGCAGTAACATTTGTTTCTTTAGGTACCATCCCATGATGTCCTGGCCTTAGTCCAAGGCCAGACACAGGCTGTTTCTCTGCATGAACCCAGTTTTAGAACACACACTCAACACAGCTATTCGGTCTGACATATTGTGGCGAACCTGTCAGGTAGTCTGTGATTCAGGACATGGTGTTGGGGTGCCTGTGCATTTCTAGCAGTTTGTCACTGGGCAGAGCTGGATGGTGCTTAAGGTACCAGAGAAATTAAAGAACAACAGAAAGAGGGCATCATGAAGATGATTGCATCATCCACTCCAATGTGTTACTAGTAGGCAAACTGTAATTGGGTCCAGGAAATCCATCAGCTGAGACCTCAGGTGCTGCAGAACCAGCTTCTTGAATGTTTTCATAATGTGTGAGGTCTGAGCTACTGGTCTGTAATTAAGACCATTTGACTATTCTTCATTGCTACTGGAATAATGCATGAGGACTTCCATAGTGTAGGCACCTTCTTCAACCTCAGAGAGATTGAAGATGTGCTGTAGAGGAGCTGCCACTTACAGAACATGTTTTTAACATCCTGTGGTTGATGTCATCAGGCCTGTAGAGCCTGTAGAATTCTGCTTTACCTGGATGATGGTGAAGGTAGGGCTGGGTGGTGAGGAAGAATACAAGGAGCTGAGACTTCCTGCACATGGGTGAAGGGGAGGATGGTGTGAGTGGCAAGTTGTTCTGGTCAAGTGTTATGTTAATCATGTTTTGAAGAGTGCTGTTGGAAGGAACGAGGCTGTCCTCTGGGATCAGAAGTCTGCTGGGAGAGGAGGTGACAGAAGTTTTGTTAGATCGTAGAGCAGGGATTCCAGCTGAGGTTGAGCTCAGATGTGAATGCCAGATCTCCATTTACACCATGTAGATTACAGCCTGTCATGCTTTTCATTCCATTTCACATCTCTCTTGTGGTGTTCTGACCCATTCTAGCCTTATTCCTCTACTTGTAGCACTTCTTGGCTTCCCTTAGTTTTCCCTCTTAAGTACCTTTTGAACAGCCCAAAGTTCCTCTTTTACTTAGACATGAAGGTCCTCTTCCTGTTGAGACCTTTTTATTTCTATATTTATCCATGGTTTGTTATGGGAGCAGCGAACCTTCTTGGCGGGGAGGGGGGGTGGGTACAGTGGTATCCTCACAGAATTTTTGATTTAAAACTAGGGAGGCCCTCAGCATCCCAATAGTCATCCTGGACCAAACATTCACAGTCCTTATGCTAGCTATCTGTTGCATAACCAGTGGCTTATAGGTGGCCACAAGGTGTATGAGGTTAGGATCGGTTTCTGAGTGGGAGAGCAAAGGAACTATATGCTTCTTTCACAGTGGCATAAAAAAGGTCCAGAATCTTATTCTCTCTTATTGCACAGTTAATATACTGTTTAAAGTTGGTCAGGACAAGAGAAAGGGAGGCATGATTAAAATCACCACTGAGCAATATGAGTGTGCTGGGGTGTTAATGTCCGTGTAAATGACATTACTAGCGCTCCTCACCACAGCCAATGGAGGGATATAAACAACTACAGAAATGATGTACGATATCTCCCATGGTAGATAATAAGGTCTCAAACCTCCTGCTACAATTTCAATATCAGGAGTTCATATGCATTGCTTCAGTTACATGACGGGGATTACACCATTTGGAGTTCGAACTAGTGAGAAGCCAGGTAATTCACTTGTGCTGGCTCTATCTATATATATATATATATATTCCAATGCTGCCCAGGAGTACACTACACTCCTTGCACTGGTTGTTCCTAAAGCTGATGATTCATCCACCTTGTTGGCAAGAGACCTCAGGTTCCCAAAAAATGGCTGTAGGAAGAAAAGGTTTCATTCTTCTCTCTCTGTCCTCTCCCATACCATCACTCCATCTCTCCCCCCCCCCCCCCCCCCCCCGTGATGCTGTCCATTTTATGATAATCGCATACCAGAAAAGTTGGCTAATACTTTGATTAAAATATGATCATTAGAATTTCTTCCATATGTACAAATGAAAATCGAGAATCTGAAGATCAATTCTGTTGCATGTTTGGTGAATTTCTAACTGGACTCATGGTTCCTGAGTAGGGCAAAGACAGGTGACGGGTGGCACAGACTCCTGTCTAGATCGGATGTACATTGAGTGGAGGAGATTTAATTGGCAACTTCTCTCTTGCATATGAGCATTTTTGGAGATTAAATAAGTGACTGAACCTCTAATCTGTGTTTCATGAATTGAGAAAATTGCCCCAGTAAAACTTCACTGATGCCTAGATGTCTGGATTAATATGTAATTTGCATGAAATGTGTAAACATGATTTTAGTTTGAAGCCTCGGTCTTATTATTTACCACTGAATGCTAACTTGATCTACAAACAATTTACCAGTTTAATACTGATCTATTTGTTCATTTGTTAGTGACTATATAACTTCAGGAAATGAATGTCTTGCACAGTTGTTCTCAGACAACCATTTAGATTGTGTTGATGATTTTCATAGTTTGAGGACTTAATGATGTTCATATTGATTTCTATGAATTGAGGGATGTAGATTTTACAAGTTAGGTTTATGTGAGCGATTTTGCAAAATTAGATGCAGTGTGTTGAAGCTAAATGCTATGTCTTATATGTAATATATTGCAGGCTTTCTTTAAATGATTATTGACTTATGGTATAGTATTGTCCTTGTAGTGTATGACTTGCATATGATTTTGCCTACTAGCCTTAGATATGGTGATATCCAATGATCCTGAGCCATTTAACCCTGTGCAAACTATAGAGGGATCACATTTCTCAGCCTCCCTGGCAATGTCTGTGCCAGGGCACTGGGAAAAAGACTTTGTCTAGTTGTTGAGCATTAGACTCAGGAGGGACAGTGCAAGATTCCATTGTGGCTGTGGAATGGTGGAACAGCCCTTTACCCTCTCCCAGATGGATGAGAACACATGGGAGTTTGTCATTCCAATATACATGTGTGTTTTGGATCTGGAGAAGGCTTATGACCATGTGTCTAGAGACATTCTGTCTGAGGTGCTGCAGGAGTATGTGGTGTAGGTCCACTAATGCGGTCCATTTAAAACTCAGAGTTCTTTCTGCATTCTCGGTGTTGAGTCATGCTTGTCCATTTTACGCGTTGGTCTCTGCCAAGGGGGTGCCTTGTCTCCTCTCCTGTTTGTAATACTCATGGACAGGATGGTAAGGTATAAATAAAGATAGGAGGGCTTCTGGTGAGGGAACCAGGAGGCTTTATTATTGCAGACAATGTTGGCCTTCTGGCCCTCTCATTTAAAAAGCACATCCAAGTCTGAGACCATGGTTCTCTCCCAAAAAAGGATGGCATGCTCCCTCCAGTTAGAAGGTGAGAAGTTTAAGGTGTGTGTGTGTGTGATTAAAAAAAAAAAAAAAAAAAAAAAGTATTTATTTTTTCTTCTCCACAGTATTGTAGTCATTCAAGCACAAGCATGTTTATTCATTAATCATTACATGATGCAATATGAGGAGGCTGAAGAATAATGAATGTGATTTATTGTACTTACTAACAAGCCAATCATATTTAAGTGCTATCAAAGAACTATTTAAGCTGTTAGTTTGACTGTAAATTTGGAGATGCTTCCTGCTTGCTTGGCAGGCATCTGCTGAGTATTCTCCCTGGCTGCTCTTTATTCATAAAAGCTATACAAACTCATTTTGCTTTGATTTAGTTTGCTTATTTACAGGCAAACAGTCTAGAATTTTGTTGTTCCACCACAGGGTAATATTCACAACTGATGGGAAGAGAGCACCTGAGATCGACCATAGGTTAGGTGTAGCAAATGCAGTCATGGATTCATGCTGTCAAGCCACTGTACCGCACAGTAGTGGCGAAGGAACTGCACTATTGGTGCACACACACCCCATTACCCTCAGTGTTTTGTGAAACTTTCAGTGAGCTCAAATTTCAGGAGCGTGGCTGAATGCTTCGCAAGAATGAGGGGTAATTGAGGAATGGCTGTGTTACAGTGAAAAGATGTGGAGAGAAATGCCTGTGAAATTTTGTATGTTCTTTCCACCTAGTGCATTCTGTTGGACAAGATAAAGATGATCTGTCATCATGCAGGATTTTATGCGTGGTAAGTACAGATACATTATGAAGCATGTTTGACACATCAGTGCTCACTGTTCTTGGCTACTGAAATTGATCAGGTAGGCCACTTTTTGGCAGAGGTGTCCTACCACACTGTGTGCTCTTACTGTCCCTACATGTTTTAGATGTGCATGGTTTTTGTTTGCTTTGTGAGCTCAGTCACTTCTAGAGACGTGGTTCAAATGGCAAAATGCCAATGTATCAAGCATTTGGTGTTTGATTTGAGAGCTTTTCACATCCTATTTGTCTGAAATTAAGATTTTAAATGGTCCAGGGTAATATCTTAACAGGCGTGATGACGACGTTTAATCATTCCGTGGATTTTTGTCACAGGAATGTGACGAGGCTTTAACCTCCATTGAACATTACAAGATGCATATTGAAGGAAGGGAACACAATCAGGTTCGTTTTTGCATGCGAGAGATGTTTGGGGTACCTATGCTTGCTTGCATATACATGCTACTGTATGTCATCCATATACAGATGTGTATATACTTCTTCTGTTTTCTCATCTATATGGCAACAATCTGACTGCAGAGACTTGTCGAGCTGTTTGGCAAAGGTAATATCTGAAAGTAAATGTTTACATTAAAGAGGAATGTTACACTTGTACCTACAATGTATACGTTGTTGATTTAGAATGGTTGTCTTTTATTAATCTCCATGTTGTGAAAAGCATCTTTTCATTTTATATTCTCTCATCCTTTGTTTGGTACGTGATTGATTTGCAGAACACTTTCCCCCAACAATTATTAAGACCAGGCTAGAGTCTTGCATCAAATTTGAATTTTAATCATTATCTTGACTCAGAATAATCTTAATTTACTGAGGAAGCTGAATTATTATTTTTGAGTGTTTGTGGGAGCGAGTGAATGGGTGTGTGACCGATTAAGAGACTTTTATTGTGATTAGCAGAACAGCGTTTTGTCCTCTTATATGTGGCCTTACTAGTTAATCAAGGACAAGGTCAGTGCAAGCTACTATCTATAATGTACAGCTCACATACCCCTGGGAGTGAGGCAGACAAGACCACTATCTCTCCTGGGCTTGTGAACCAAACTTTAAAAAAGTACTCATGTGACCAAATGGCAATTTAGGGATTTATGCGATTTTGTAACTTTGAAAAAAATCTGCTACAGGGGTCATGAAGGGAATTTTATAGGAATTGTTTTTAAGGATAAGCAAACGGTGATGTGGATAGTGAGTGTAGCTTAGTGATTTTTAAGATTTATTTATGGATTTATTCCAGTGAGTTCACTGTTTTCTTTCTTGTCTCTCTAGGCTTGTACCATGGTATGTATTTGTTAAAAGTATCTAAAATTACACACACACGTGTGTGTGTGTGTGTGTGTGTGTGTGTGTGTGTGTGTGTGTGTGTGTGTCTTTCTAAAGGAGGTCACCCTCATAAACGTGGTGGTGGTCTCTCGGACTTAGGAGTCCTCTCGGTGATTAAACTGTACAAATATATGTCATGTAGACATGGAAGGACATCACCATCCCCGCTAATAGGTGAGAATGTACTACATCTCTAACAGTTATACTACAATAGCATTTAAATAAATAGCATTTTCTAAAATCTGTTCTCTAAACCAAGACTCAAGTACTTTCTTAAATTTTCAATGCATTGTATTTTTTTTTTTTTTGTGTGTGTGTCTCTCAGGTCTACAACTGCTCACTGTGTTTGTAGACAGGCACAGTCAGTGTTTTAACCCACCCATCTATCTGTGCCATGCGTGTGAGCTCAACATCCCAGTATCCTCTGTCTGTGCCCATCTTTCCTCTCTGCAACACTATTTCAGTGTCTTTGTGAGCATTGTCTTTAATCATCTTGCTTAGAATGGAACTTTTTTTTTTTGTTGTGTGTGTGTAGAAGCATACGTTACCCCTAAGATTTTCATTTGAGCAAAGATTATAAAATTAGCAATTTATCTGATTAAGATTTTGGATATTTTAATAGAAATACACAAATCCAGACCTTGTGTACCTTGTTTCTCAAAATTTGGACCACATGAGAGAGCTTGCGCAAGAAGCAGGTATGAGCCAGGGAAAGGACAAGAAGGTACTGCAGGTGAGTGTTTCTTGAGGCACTTGCCTGCTGACTGCACACTTGCTTACACATACACTTATACTGAGTATCCTGCCCAGGTGTGTGAGATACCAGGTCAGCTGAGTCAGGAGATAAGGAACATGGCATACAAGAAAAGTAAGACAAAATGAAATTGGTTTTGTTTGGAGTAAAGGGCCATGTTCTCTCTTGTGCCAATTTACTTCTGTTAATTGGTTCCCCCACTCTTTCTTTAGTTTTGGCAGTAATTCAGATGCATTCTTCTAAACTGAGACAATGTGTTGAAGGTTAGTATCTGTACTTTTCTGATGAAGTACAACTCTTTGAGATGTTATCTCTCTATCTCTCTATAACACTGGGGGAGTATTATGTTGTGTACTAATAATTTAAGAGCCAATCGTAACAAACTTACTGCTGCTGAAGGATATAGCATTAAACCCTATCAAGTTGTTGACTGGACAATGTCGCACTTAGATGTAAAGGAATGTTATGCAGTGAGGGTCAAAATAACTGGTGGGCAGCAGACTAGGTTGGCAACAAACTCGTGCTCAGAACAAAACTGGTACCATCAAGCCATGGGGGAATGTGACAGGAAAGTGAAGCTGATATTTTGGCCCAATAGATTTTTGTTAATTAGCTATCCATTTGACTTGCTTGATGTCTGATAACCATTGAGCATTACCAAAAACCTGCTACCCCACTAAAATGGATCATCCTACCAGTTTGTATACTGAAACATCTATGTGCCTAATAATTTCAAAATAACCAGCAGACAGAAGAGGGTTTGATGTGCAAAATCAATACACAGCAGTTGTAATATGACCTTCATAATGCCATCATAATCTAATACTATGACCTGTGTGTTTTCATAGTTCAGAGGCCTGTGACATTACTGGTTTACTCCAAAAGCTGTGACAGGAAGTCTCCTCTGCTTGGTGAGTATTGCTTATAATGATTGGCTGTGATGGAACTTCATGGAGATTATATTTGGTGATGCTAATGAGATGTCTGGTATTATAGTCCTCTTCAAATACTTGGAGAACAGTAAACATTTATTGTTTGAGCATGCTTCTAAAAAATTTCAGAACTTATTTAGAATTGTTTGTGTTAAAGCTTCTGTTAACTAAAAATTCCATTTTATATTTTTGGAGTAAATGAGACATTCCTGCAAGGTGTGTGTGTGTGTGTGTGTGTGTGTGTGTGTGTGTGTGTGTGTGTGTGTGTGTGTGTGTGTGTGTGTGTGTGTGTGTGTGTGTGTGTGTGTGTGTGTGTGTGTGTGTGTGTGTGTGTGTGTGTGTGTGTGTGTGTGTGTGTGTGTGTGTGTGTGTGTGTGTGTGTGTGTAAACTTTAATCCAGGTCTGCAGTTCATGGTGAAGTACAGCACAGCACAACCTGATCCCAAATGTGGTTATCTTTGTTTACTGTGTGAAAGCAAATTTCCAGAAAGGGATGCCACAGCCCATGTTTTGACTTTTGCACATGTGCTTGCCTACCTTGTGAGTATTTCAGTTTTGAATGATCAGCTAAAGATTATGACTATGGAAAACTTATGCTGATGTGGTTTATTTATTACCATGTTGGTTGTGTTTTTGAACAGAATGTAGCCCACCCTGGTTCCTTGAGCAAGGAGGATATTGAGAAGAGGTCACTGATCACAGATCTGGCAGAGCAGGCTCAGAGAGTCAGTTCTGGGGCTTTGCAGGTATCAGATCAATATTGTTTTAAGTTTTTGGGACAGCAGACCTCTGCAGAGGTACTACTCCTAGTCTCAGAATCCCTTATTTGCAAAATCTCTAACTCAAAATCATAGTGGGTTTCCTGTCATTGTTGAAGCAAATTTTCCATGTGTTGAATTGTGTGGGGGTTTTTTTTTGTTGGTTTTTTTTAATTATCTTGCACTCTATCATTTAAGGAAGTGGAACTGAACTATGTGAAATTTTGTGAAGTTGAGATAAGCACCTTTAAAACTGGTAAGTGGCTACTTTCCAAGACTTGTATTAATACGTGAAGTATAAAGAATGCATGAGAACTTCATGAAGGATATTTGGAACATAAATTACATAAGTTTATGTGCATGTTTAAGTCTAAGGGATCTGTTACAAGTAGGAAAAATGTAACTTCCTTTGTTCTGTTGTAGCTATGAATACTCTACAGTTGATCTTTAAGGAAAAAGGCCTGGGAGAATTAAAGCCTTCTGTTGCTCCAGGTGACAAACTGGGTGAGAGACGATTTATACTTTTAGTTTTTTAACCGCGCACATTGTGGATTAGGGCTGCTGCTTTAATAACCCCTAAAAGGAGGGCATCGCACCCCGTAAAAGGACATTCACAGACATCACACCTCAAAAAGCACATACACAGACATCCAACTCTGCAAAAACTATTTTCAAGTTGATAGAATTAAGACTCTGAACCCTGACCTCCTCATTGAACAACCCCCCCTACTACCCCTACCTGGCCTGTGTGTCTCACACGAAGCTGCTATTGCAGCGATGGTGCAGAGTTGGGCAAGCGGTATAGGAGGGGGCTGGTTTTTAAATATGTTTCCTGTGTTTGTTGTAAAGGGATGTTATGAATGAGTGAACTGCTATTAAATGTAAAATCATGAGTTTTATGAGTATCCAACTATATTGTTAGTATAGCTATCGTGTATAGCTAGTGGGTTCCTGTACATTTAATTAGCTAACAATGTATATAATGTTAAATAGGTATCGTTATGTAATATTAACTGGATTTAACTTGTTACACAGCGGTGATCCTTACATTTTATCTTTATTATTGTGTAGGCAGCACAGAAAGGTTTAAACTCGCCAGCTGTCAATAACTCCCACAGCTGTTTGAGTTGGGCATAGATTCTGAATCAAAACAGTAAATGGCAGTCTAAAGTGTTATTTAGGGGACTGGCCTAAAGTAGTGGTTACAATGGACTTCAATTATTTGCTTCGCTATTTTGCTTAGCTCATTTTCTTTGCCGGGGTTGAGTAAAATCCATTAGTATCCAACTGCAGACCCATAACCCATTGTTCTATGTAATGTTTGGGTTGATGTATTTGGTTCACTTGCTAATATTAGTAATTAAATTCTGTTGGATCAAATCACTGTTGGAGATGATTTGATTATAGCATCTCCAAGTTGGAGGTTTGCAACATTTATGAAATGTTTTCGTACAATCATAAATGTCTTATTTCTATGATTTCACTTATTTCAAATAAATTATTTCTGGCTGTTTTCTCCTATCAAACCTAATGGTAATCATAAGGATGTTGTAGTTAGAGCATTAGCTAATTGCAGAAGATATTCTCAGTGCTCCTACATTTGACTTGTTTTGTCAGCCTTTTCTGATAGGTGACAATGTAAACAGGAAGTTTCAAAACAAATCTGTCTTGATTCAAAATGGGTGGGACTAAAGGTTAATGGTAATCGAGAACGAATGCTTTTCCTCATTTATTTTTCATGTAAACTGTACTAATTACATATTTAAACACAGGTATGGTTTCTTTTTTCTTACTTCATGTATCTTTTTTTTTTTTTTTTTTTATATTCAGTCCCCAGTTATGAGAAGAATTCCCAGAATAATTCTTCAGAGTCTGTTAAAGAAGAAATTGATCCTACATCATATCACACGGATCAGATCAAGCTTGATGCAATATATACAGAAGCTAGCAAGATGGCTAAAAAAACAGATTCACAATCGGCCAGCCTTGTACCAAAACATGTAGAGTCACCAAAAGAAAAAAATTCTGCAAATTCAGACTGTGCCATTGAACATCCTGTTAAATCTTCAGTGCAAGCCGCAGCACAGTTAAGCCTAACTTCAGCGTCCTCACCACTTCCTGCATCACACACACAAAAGGACAAGTATCTTAACCAAGCAGTGCATCCCTGCCCCAACCCAACAGAAGCTGAAGAATTATGCCCAATGTTGAAACATCCTCAACATCAAGACATGAGCTTTACTCAAAAGCAGAGCCAAAAACTGGCACAAGAAACAGGGGAATCTTCACAATCTCCTGCTCATGTGAAGAACGAGACACAGACAGGTGTGTGCATGTGTGGAAGGACACTTTCAGTATGATTCAGCATGGTTATGTTGTTCTGTTTGCTTTTATCAAGACAATGATTTTTGATTATGGGTCAAGTGATTTCAGGTTTCTCTTCTGGATTCTTCCAACATAATTTTGTACTAGCATCCTTTTGAAGTCTAACTTTGAAATTTTGGCAAATAGCCTAACCTGAGGCTTATCTTCATTGTACAAATTTAAGACTTTCTTGATGTTCTCAGTCTGCTGCCAACTGTAATGAAAGCAAAGAAAATGAGATGGGACTATCTGATCAAAGGCAGAATACTGCATTTCAGAGCAGTAATGCCTCTATAAGGAGGTACTCTTATGTGCCCCTTTCTCCCCATTGCCTTGTGTAGGTCTCCTAATTTGTCCTCTGTCACAGTTTCTCAGACCTCACCTACTTGTACTGAACTCTGGGACTACCTGAGGACAACCAACAGGGAACCGGTCATAGGTTAGTACTGCATAAAAACTTTTTTGAGTACTTGGATAAAGTTAGTGGCTAAAATGAAAGATGAATAAAACTGAATGAATGAATCATTTAATTGATTTGTAAATATGTTCTAGTTTAAGTAGGCTAATATATTTGTGGTTTTTTTAAACACAAATGGGGGAGAGTGGCATGCATGAGACATGTAATACAAAATGACAGTTCCCAAGTTTGCAAGAGGCTTACACAATAATGGCCAGATGTGCTAAGAAGAATATTTTAACACTAAACGCTGTTTCAATTACTAATGGAAAAACAGCAGTTTTTCATGGCCCAAGTGTAAGGGGACCAGAAGGGAAAACTGAATTTTTCCAACGTCTGCATTTCTGGTTGTCCTTCCTCATGGCCCTGGGGCACGATTCTCAGAATAAGTGACAAAGATGCTGAGAACCATCACACTTTTTATTCAGGTTTTACCTGACCGTATATAGATGGCAAAGAATATGACTAAATAGAAAATATGTAAATGATATAGCAAAAACAAGATGTTCAGTCATGATGGAATTGTTCAGTATCCTGTAGCTAGTTTAAACTATATTTGCTGTGGTCGCTTGCATACATAAAATTAGACATGATTATTAGACTATTATTAGTATTAATCTATTTACATGAAAAATTCTCCTTGTAGGGAATTCTAACAAGAAGGTGCACAGAAACTGATCTGTATTGCTGTTAATCATGTGGAAGGCTTAGAGGAGCAAAGCAAAAATTTAGAAGTTCAAAATAAGAGCCCTTAATTTTTACAAAATCGGACAAACGCTGGTCTAGTCTTCCTTTTTTGGATCTGGACTTGTTTTTAACTACATACTGAGAAATGCAGAATTTGGGCATACACACTGAACTCAAGATCAACGCACTGTGTGAATTTCCTGCTTCTTTATACGGGAAGTTCAGATCTGCATAGAGTTTGTTTCTGCAAATGTGTACCTCTGCCAAGTGCATCATTTAGATACATACATTCCATTTATATGCAGGACATTTCTGACAGCTGTAACTAAGAGAGGCAAAGTTTACAGATCATACGTTTTGCAACATGACAACCAGTATGGTAATTTACATAATGCAGATGTCTTGTATCTAAATCAAATTGCATCTTGTTGGTCACAAGCAGTGATGCCTTTCGACAAACGTGCCAGTTTAGAACAGTTATGGAAAAAAAAAAAACTAAACTTTAGCATTTAAGTTTGTAATTGGAAAAATGGTAAATAACAAACCTTTAGTCTGATTTGAGCTTAGGATGTTTATCCAAAAAGTTACTTGAGGAATATTACAGGTGTTGAGTTTGGTCATACTATGAACTATCCATGGAAGTGGAAAGGGGAAAAGAACGAAACTGGTGAACTGCTAACTTGGTCACTTCAGAGATCAGACAAATTCGGAGAGACTAGCAATAAGTGCTGTATTTTGCATAATGACTGTTTTAATTGTCAACTTTTAATGACAAGTTAAGCACAATTACCAGTGCATCCAAAGAAATAATTTTCTATGGATTCATGGAGCCCAACATGTTTTGCAAGTTTTACATGTTTTATGGTCATACATATCTTGTGCAGACTGTATATAAATTACTTAAACTAGTTTTATATAAGATCAGTATAGCTTTTAACAAATTGGCAAACCAACTCATGGTCACCTCACTGCCACTGATGAGTTGCAATTGAACATGCTATGAAGACTGTAGCTGACTGTGTACACACTTGCATTCTGCACATACATGAAAGGAAATGACTCCTTATATAAAGTGAGAAGGTGAGAATAGCATGAATTGGCAATCAGAAAAAAGAAATTTGGAAGACCCAGAATTGTGAAAAAGCAAATGAGCCTAGCTACCACAGCTCTCGCAAACTAATTTGATAGGCTCAGCACCCAATCAGAGAATGTAAAGGTTCTTTAGCCTCTTTCTCATCACCAGTGCAACAGCACCCCCCCCCCCCCGCCCCATTACAGAGAAATTACCCATCTACAGGATGACACTGTTTTCAGATTATTCTAAAGAACTGAAGGAGTTCTGTTTCTTCATTCACAGCTACAAGTTAATTGTAGAATCATGTCTGATGGTCCCCACCACAGTTGCTGCAGCTGTTTGTTGCTTTTTGATGCTTATAGCTTACGAATTGAAGATTTCTCTGGCTCTGTTCACATCTGGCATTAACATGCATTTTGGATGACCTAATCACAAGGGACTAGATTTCTAACATAATTCCTGCTGAAGGAGGTGCCATGCACATTTAATACGTCACTTCTGGTGCGCTTGTTTTCAGGCAGAAATGTCCTCCAAATTCTTGCTCATGTTAGAGAATGCACCATTACAAGATTTGATTTATGAATGAATGAGAGAGGAGACACTGAAAGAAACCATGAAAAACTGCGTTTAGCCATCCATTAGCTTGTCTTGCCAATAATTATGTATTTTCCAGCTAGGGCAAAGACATGGTTGATATGGGCAGTACTTCATTGCTGTAGAGGACTACATCATGATGCATCAAGACACGTTACTGTTTGCACTAAAGATGTAATGTAGCCTGATATCCCAAACCACCTCTGAAAAGTATTTTTGAGTGATCAGATTACAATGCGTCTTCGAGAATCATGGTACCCCATTCACACTTGTACTTTGCATTAGCCACTAATGATCTGACAACCCGCAATGCATGTTCTGTCCTGGCATTGGCAGAGGACATGTGATTGGTATCCCACATCTCCGTCTTTTAGTTTCTGTCTGTATTTTCTTGTTTTTGTTTTTCATTTAACTTTATGGTTGAATGATGTCTGACCTTCCTACACCTGCATGCATTTGCATATCGCAGAAAATAAATTAGATCTATGCTTATCGATCAAATGGTTAAATATTTAGCTGCAAATTGCATGTTGATGCCAGAAAAAATGACCATAGATGGCACTATTTTGAATCTGTTTGTAAATATTTTCTGGTGTAATGGAGTCTCCCCAGAGAATATCATGTTTCATGTAATTTTCCACGGTACAGTGATCTTTACAAATAGTAGCAAAACTGAATATTGAAGGTTTGGAAAATGTAAAAAGTAATCTTGATCTAGAATTTAATGGGGAAAGGGCTGCAATTTGGTAATGTTAAAAAAAAAAAAAAGAAGCAAAACTAAAACTACTTTGTGTGTATGCATATTTGGCCTTCTGCAAGAATACTCCCTTTTAATTCCTTGTACTTTTGTCATAATGTCTGATCCTATGACATGTCTGATTTAGCAACTCAGAAAATTGGTCCATGTGATCAGTATTTAATGCGCCACAAAATGCAGTACATGCCTGGTATCTTGTGTCTGCCCTTCATTACCATTCTGGAGAAAGTCTTGTGTGTGGAGGGAAGTGAATTAATAAAAGCTATGCTATGCAGAGTGTGATGAGGCTCAGTGGTTAAGGCACTTGACTAGTAATCAGAAGGTTGCCAGTTCAAGCCCCATTAGTCTAGAGAAACACCGAAACTCATGCAGCCAACATTTAATAATTACTTGACCATATAAGAACAACAAGACATTGCTTTTCAGTGAAAAACCCATATCAGACTGAACAGTATCAATCATTTTGCCAGAAAAGGAAACCATCACCCTTTTAGAATACCCAGGACTTTAGGTCTTTGGTTGTCTCAGCATATGATCCTTTATATATAATTGGTTTTATGCATGTGTAGACTTTTAGCAGGTTTCTTAGAAGAGGACGAGGAAGCAGTGTCCATAGGAGAATGCCCAAGACTTAGATATTCATTACTTTAAACATAAGACCAGCAGCACTACCCAACAAAACTGATCAAATTATTCTATATATAACCAATGGGGGAAGTGCCCTAGTAAAATTCTCTGATCCGGTAAATACATTCTACATCCATCAGCCTCAACTGGAGGAAAAGAGCATATTTCAGAACTGCACAGATCACAAACATCATGTCACTTTGGCATTAATTTAACAATCGCCAGTACATCCTCATGCCAAGTATCTGTGCTGGTGATTAATTTAACAATGCCATAAGTGCTGCAACATCTACATTCACTTTGGTATTGGAAAGACAGTAAACACACTAGGTAATGTTGGTGCTATATTCTGCAAAAAACAATAGCTAATGTTGCACAATGACAAGTCGAGATCTTCAAGGAGTAGGGATTCTGTGTGGCAACAGCTTGTCATAGCAACACCGGGCCTATTAACAGAAGCATGGCGACTGGGAACTGGAAACCTGATAGAAAACCATCAGTGGTTAAGGTACTTGACTTGTAATTGGAAGGTTGCTGGTTCAAGCCCCACCACTGCCAAGTTGCTACTGTTGGGCCCCTGAGCAAGACCCTTAACCCTCAAGTTGTCATAATTGTAAGTTGCTTTGGATAAAAGCATCAGCTTAATGCCATAAATGTAAATCCTTATAAAAAGAGTTCGTTAAGGGTAACTCACCAGTTTCATAATGTTGTGGAATTTTGAACAAACAGCAAGTCAGATGTGATTAAGAGAGTAATTTAATAAGAAAAAGAATAAAATAAATGTTTGGCTCTCCTCAGGTAGGGAGCCCCGAGTATACAAAACCGTGGCTAGTTATACTACTCCTGTGCTGTCTTTAACCAATCATCTTTTCTTAAGCATCTCTTCTTTCCTTTGTTGCTGTGGCTATAAGCCAATCAGCTCTCGGCTTGGTTTTTTCCACAAACCAACCCAAACTGACTCCAAATAGTGTGGGTTGTGTGTCAAGTTGACCTTGATGTTAACAGTTCCTGATACATGTTCAACTTAATCAGCAACAGGCGGATACAAATGTGCAAACAGCATTATTAATTTAAGAACAAAAGGATCAGTGTGATTTTTATATGAATCACATAATGCATAGTTTCGTATCATTTTCCATCACACATAACAAGAGGAGTCAATGTCCTTAAAGCCCGACAGATCCACATGTACACACTGATGGAGAAGGCCAAAAAAGGGGGAGTGGATATACAGAAGTTGTGACTTCAACATTAAGATATAACTTATTATGATGTTTGAGGTTGTCTGTTTTTTTGTTTGTTTGTTTTAAATGTATTTCTACTGATTTTAAAATGAGTCAATTTACTATATATAAAGTGTTCAGGCAGTGTGAACATGCACAAGGCCTTAAATAGGCTCATTGTGTGCTAATTGTTAAAGGATTCATTGACAACTTGAATCAAGAGAATTGTTTGCTAGCTTGTGAAGACAGGTGTGTGCTAAAGAATGTGTTAGAATTGAAACATTTTGACCTTTTTGTGGTAAAAGAATTTTTAATTTGTAAAGGTGTACTGTTATCCCAGATTAGCTTTGAATATAGCATGAATGGCAATTTAATTTTGAGAAGCTAGTAGAACCTGTCCAATTATATATCAGAACACTATATACAGTGACTGACATGACACACTGATGTATTTTGCATATCTGTATATTGGATTAATTCATTAGTTGGCATTTGGGAACTTGTCTCCCAAGTCACTTGTAAGGTGTGATTTTTGGACCAATTTTATTCTGATTTGTTTGATCTAGTTGCATTTCCAAACAGATTGCAACATGTTTAGTTCTAATTAAATTCACATTGCATCCTGCAAGGATAGTTTATTGTTCCCTGTAGCTTTTTGTTTTTGTTTGTTCATTCCACACACCCCCTGCTGTTCAGGGATGATGAAAACCCCCATATTGCATTTGAACAATATATTCTGAGGTTTGTAAATTGCATTGCAATGCCTGTTCTGGTTCGGTCATGCTTCAGCAGTTCATGGAGAAAGACATCACGGAACTCGAACATGGCCTAATGGATTTCTGGCTCTGTTATCAGAAAGAGGGTATCTGCCTATCAGCCTTGTCTATGGTAGGTTCATACTGCCATGCAAGAGCCTCCCATTGGATAATTACTGCATGGGTGTTTGAGCTGGCAACAAGTTATTTAACCCTTACTGATGCAGTGAGTAGCTTCTCATTTGTTAAACAACCATGTCAAAAGACACATCCTGTGGTTGTGGAAAAGATGTTAATCTGTTTCAGAAGGTTCAAATTATTGGCATGCATCAAGCAGAGAAAACATCTAAGGTGATTACTGAAACTGCTAAAATTGGCTTAAAAACTGTCCAACACATTAAAAGTGGAAGGACAGTGGGGAAGCATCATCTTCGAGGAAGGAATGTGGTCAGAAAAAAAATCTTGAATGAGCGTGATCGGCAATCGCTTAAATGTGTGGTGAACTCAAATTGTATAAAAACAATAGTGAAAGTAAGGGCATTTTCAAACGCACAATGGAAGGGAACCCGAGGGATTGGGACTAAACAGTTGTGTAGCCTTAAGAAAACCATTTGTCCATGAGGCTAACCGGCAAAAACTGCTTCAATTTGCTAGGGAGCACAAAGCTTGGACTCTGGAGCAATGGAAGATGGTCATGTGGTTTGATTTACCCTGATTTGGAGTGATGGGGCCCATCAGGATAAGAGAGGCAGCTGAAGTGATGCACTCATCATGCCTAGTGCCTACTGTACAAGCCTGTGGGGACAGTGCTATGATCTGGGGTTGCTGCAGTTGGTCAGCTCTAGATTCAGCAGTGTTATGTGCCAAAAGAATGAAGTCAGCTGACTACCTGAATATACTGAACGACCAGGTTATTCCATCAATGGATTCTTTTTCTTCCCTGCTGGCACAGGTATATTCCAAAATGACAATCACAATTTGAACCCGATGAATCCTGGCAAAGAGTGGTTCAGGGAACATAAGGCATCATTTTCACACATGGATTGGCCACCAGAGTCCAGACCTGAACCCCATTAAGAATCTTTGGGATGTTCTGGAGAAGACTTTGTGCAGTGGTCCAAAACTCCCATCATGAATACAAGATCTTTGGGGGGGGGAACTAATGCAAATGTGGACAGAAATAAATATTGTGACATTGCAAAAAGCTTGTGGAAATGATGCCACAACGAATGCGTGCCATAATCAAAGCTAAAGGCAGTCCAACAAAATTAATGAGCCTTTTTTTTTTTAGCCAGCAATGTGTGTTAAATACATTATTTATATATATATATATATATATATATATATATATATATATATATATATATATATATATACTTTTATTTCTTATCATCTTGCAGTGCCTAAGCAAATCTATGGACTGCATTATTGGGAATATACACTGAATGGCCCCTTTTATTAGACACCCATCAATTAGTGTGTTAAGCAAACATCCTTTGGCCTTCAGAACTGCTGCAAATCATGATGGCATAGATTCCAGTAGGTGTTGATTTTACTTCAGAAATCTTGCTCCATACAAACAGGATGGCTTCTTACAGTTGCTGCAAATTAGATGGAGGTACAGACATTCTGCCTCATCCTAGATGTGCTCTCAATTAAAATTTGTGGATTGTGAAGGCCAGGGAAGTGAGGGAAAACCTGCAGTCATGGATTGGTTCCAGGAACAACCCTTGTTGCATGGTGCATTGTCCTGCTGAAAGTGCCCTCCTGCCATGAAGACATGAACTTGGTTGGCCACAATGCTTAGGTAAGCCCTACTGTCCTAACATCCATCCAGAGGTATTGGAGGACCCAGGATCTTACAGTCCAAACTGTTGACTCCTGACAGGAAGTGGGTCATCAATTCATACCTCTTGCAGCAAAGTTTGCAAGACTGCAGATTCTTGGCATGCTCATTTGACCCCTTTCGTCAATGAGTTATGTCCATGGGATCCCCCTTTGCTGGATGTTTTTCCTCAATCACAATGTTGCACGAGGGAACCTCACACGCTTGGACATTTTTGAAATACTGGCCCAGACTAGGCTTGCACCAAATACCATGCCTGGTCACTCGGTGCACTTGATTTCTCCCACCCCCCCCCCCCCCATTCTAATGTGGATTCACATTTAAACTGGTCCATGGAAAAGTGGCTCACCTGATTCAATGCTGCACCCTTGAGTCATGTGTCCAATTTTCATACAGGGAAACATCAGTCATGGAACAGCAGGTGTCCATAATAAATTGGCCATTCCATGTGTACTCTGTGAGTGCAATTTCAGTGAGGTGTGTAATTAGTTGTGCAGATCTAAAACAATAGTCTACTGTTTGTTTCTAAAGGGTTTTTCTCTCCCAGAACATTTGATTGTTTGGTTGGGTTGTTGTTGTTTAGTTGTAGGTCCCTTTTTGTAATGAAACAGCAAGAAATAATAAACTCAATTCACTCCAGCGCAACTTGAAGTGAATGACCTTGATGATAACCATCCTAAGAAAGGGAGCTCATAATTAGTCCCTCACATTCTTTCTCCATGCAAAGGCATAAAGTGGATGAAAAAAAAAAAAAAAGTCATTGAATGAATGGATGCATTCAGGTGTAAGGTGCTAAATGAAAACAGCCATTTTTAGAGCCAACCTTCCAAGTTCCAAGTTGATCAAAGTAGTTACAACAGCATACCACATGGTTGAAAAGAGGGACCTTTCATCAACTAATCACATGATGGACCTTCAAATGTATGAAAAACAGTTAATTTGAATCAAACCGATTTAAATCACATACATTTGGTAATGTTACCAAAGATGTGGAAAATGTGTGAAGTCATTTAAAGTGAATTTTGTGATTATGAAATGTTTATGAAGCCTTTGTTTATTTACAACAAAAAGAAAATGGGAGGTATCTATTGAGAATGTACACTTTATTTAAAGAATGTTTAGCTTGTGTGCTTATTTATATGGCAATTATGTATTTGGGAATCTTGTAAGATGGACCAGTACCAAGAGAAGTAAATAATAGTCAAATTGTTAAGTGTCTTGTTATATATAACAAATACATCATGTTGGAAGATCTCAGAATTGGGATGAGATTTTTGAGAGGACAACAGTGTTTAGATTTGCGCTCTCCCAATGAGACTGAATTTAATATTGCTTAGATAAGACTGGAGCCAGTTCAAAACAATACATTAGGCCAACCCAGTCACTTTAGATGAATTGGCAGTATACAGTGGTACACTGTCAAATACAGTGCAAAGGTCAGTACAAACAGGTTACTAGGATCATGGTTTAGCTTAAGATGATTTAATGCAACTTCTGTGCTAAAATGAGCTCTGAAATCAGACTGAAAACTGAGATCATCTTCTCTGTGATCTTTCCTAACAATGGAATGTTTGAGTTCCGTCCATCATTGTTAAATTTTGGTCGGTGTACTTTCTCAAATTGCTGTTAAGCCTGTTCTGAGTAGAGAAATTTATTTTTGAATGATTAACAATATTAGCAGTGTCATTCAACAATGCTGAAAACTTCTTAAAAGATTTTTAGTAGAATGGGGTCTAGGGGACAGCTAGAAGTGGCTTTTTTTTGTTTTTTGTTTTTTTTTCCCTTTTCCCCCCCCTCTTTCTTAATTGCATTTGTGTTTCAAGCTAAGTGCTACACTGAACTTGCATAGTGTTTCTAATGGAGAAAGTTTTAAATTCTGGTCTGAGGTGGGTGGTTAGCCAGTCTATCTATTGTAGTAAAAATGAATTTATGGTTCTTTTTGTGGCCATCAGTCTAGAAAAGTAGGCTTCCCTCGCAGTATCAATCTGCTAAGTTCAGATTTTTAAAAATTTCAAAGTGAACAGTTAACTGAGTCTCATTGCCATGTCCATTCTGCTTTCCTGCAGTCCCTCTTCAACATGATTGAGGAAGCATTTTTCCACAGGATTTTAGAATTGCTTTACCCCTGTTTAATTATTGGAGATGTGACGGTATAGAAGTTGAACTCTGGTGTTAAATTTTATCTTTTAAGGTGTATAAATCTACCTCAAAGTCTTAAGGGATATTTTAAAGGTCTTAAGTGTCTAAAATACTGATTCACACAATTAGTGACTTTGATCAGTCACCATTTTGTCTTTTAAAAAAAATATTCTAAGGGGCATTTTCGTGTGTGCTTACGTCTTGCTGTATCAAATCTTCCTTGTACCAAAAGTATTGTTGACTACACTTAAATATTCCTTCGGCACCACTCCATTTTGTCTGTCCATCATATAGATTGCAATAGAAAGGCTATATACAGGGCATTAGTTACAGCTTGTTTAGTGTTTGTAATGCACAGTGTTACACATCGTTACAAGAGCAGTTGAAATCACAAAGTGCCAAGGAAGTGCATTTTTTGATGACTACAATATGCAGCATTTCTTTTTTCCAAAAGATCCTTTCTTTTGGAGCATTTATTCAGCAAATGTACAAAAAGCCTGTTTTAAAAGCTCATAGAAAAAGCACAGCATATATTGGTGTATTATTTCATGTATGCTGTTTTAAACAGCTGCCTACACACCACCATATATTTGCAGTTGACATTAGTACCTGTTGGGTAACTAAGATAGCTAAGGTTAGAAAGTACCATTGTTACAGCCATGTTATCCCTGGAATTTGTGGTTTGACTTTGGCTTTTAGATGAATTCTGTGTGTGCTCTTGCATATTATATGGTTGTGTTTAAGGAGAGCTCGGACTAGCTGTGGTAATGCACAACAAAGGTGGAGCGGTGAAGGGCCATTGGGTAAAAAGGTAGCAGGCATAAATGGTGTTGGCTTTAGTCAGTGGGGAGGCCAAGATGGTTCTGTTGTGTGGTGTAACACGTGCTGATATAATGGGTAAAATCTATGTGGAACTGGCAGCACTCAGAATTAATTAATGGTGCCAGTGAGTCTGGGTATGGGCTTAAATGCTGGGAAGGCCATCATGGATATTTTTGGTTGGTTGGTGGCAAAGAGGTGCAGCTTTAAAAGTGAGCTTTGAGATGGTGAGGCTGGGATGCCAGACCTCACTGACCTCCTGGAGGTGTTTAATTCAAAAAAACATTCCTTGAACATTCTCTGCTGAGCTTCATCAGGTTGATGTATGCATCTGATGAGATTTGTTGTTTGGACTGGTGTTGGTGTTTGCTGTTTTACACATATAAAAATATAGTTCATAACAAATGCAGAACATTGGCAATGAAAGAGAAGGCAATAATAAGAAGCATACCTCCCGTGTAGAACCAATTCATGAATCCCTACATCATTTAAGCCATCCCATATAATCGGTCCTGTGGCTATGTGCATGGTCAGCTAACATTTTTGAGAAAACTGCTGAACAGAAGAATTCTGTGCCAAGCCATGTTCATGTGGAAATTCAGTTGGAATGGTTATTACCCATACTCCCAATAGTGGAAAAGAGGCTAAGGTTCTTCCACCTGATTTCCTGTGAAATATTGGTGCCCTTGGAATTTGAGTGACTCTATATGGGTCTTGCGTTTTTCCAACTGCTCTTGTTGTCTTCTGCTGGTCAGGAAATCTGTAATCCACTGGTAGATGGGCTCTGGCTCAAAAAACTGGATGACATGACCTGGACTGAAGTTTAAAAAATAAATAAATAAATAAATAAATAAATAAATTGAAGTCCCAGACAAATGTCTTCTGTCCCCATGCCAAATGCTAGGGTCATAAATTTTTATCTGATCAAGACTCGCAGAAGAACAGAGCCCCTCTGGTTGATTATTTTTCTTCCCAATTAATTTTGTTTTGAATAAAATGGTGGCCATGACAAACAGAATGTCTGACACTCTCTTTTAAAAAAGTCTGCCAAGACAATTTAAGCTTCAGGGGCATCTTTTGCTTAATCATGAATAACCGGACATCCTTAAATAACAAAGAAGACAAGTGACTGATGCGGAGGAATTGTATTGTTCGGAATTTATCCACTCACACATTTATCAGTGCTTAGTGGTGTAGTATGCATTAACGGTGCCATTAAGGCCTTAGTAGCTGGGGAAGCCGGTATGGATTTAAGGGTTAGAAAGAGATTGACTCCGTGGGTGCAGTGAAGTGGGTAAATGTAGAGAAATTAATGTTGTATATAATATTGATGTAATGTGTATGGATTTGGTGGCAGTGAGCATGCATTCTGTCGTTGAGGTTGGTTACAGCCTTAATCACCAGGGAGGCCAGTGTAGTTTTACCTTTTTAAAGTGGTGTATGTGGCTGGTTTTAACATGTTTCTGGCCATTTGAGATCTTATTCTGTGCATAATTACAATTGTATTTATACATTTATAAGTGGATCATTCCATGCCAACTCCATGCCTAGACCTCCCAGTTCATGGCATGGAGTTTCTTATGGGGAAAATGTGAAAACTTCTATGAAATTCACGAGACCTTTTAGAAATGAATTACTAGAGTTCTTAAGGCTAGAGGATTTTGAACATTGGGCCCTCTGGGCTAAATTTAATCACTTTTGCAATACTTTGTATATGTATTCTATTCTATTCTCTCCATTTGCTATTCACTGTATTCAGTTGAAATGTGTGTTGCAAATGTGTATTGCACATTGCTGGATGTTTTACAGTAATCTACCCCCCCCCCCCCCCGGCCCCCAATTCACAAAATCTTTCATTTTCAGAAATTATTGGTGCTACACGGGGGGGGGAAAAGGAGTGCCACAGATCTTGTTAAATATAACTTTGGAGCTGAAAAACTTTTAAAAGATATTTTGACTGTAATGGAAATTGGAATAATCCTTCTTTGGAAATGTAAACATTTTAGGCGAAAGTGTTGATTCATTGTTGATTATAGAAATAAATTAAAGCTGTTGCATTATTCCATCATTTAATATTTGGGAAATAGCGCTTCATAATTTTCACTGTCTGTAATACATTTACATTGGGCAGTTTTTTCATAGATTTATATTTGTACTATGTTGACTATTAGGATTTCTCTCCATATGTGGTACTACAGATCACCTACAGTGCTAAAATGCTATTTTGTATGTTTAAATTCTGTTACTAGAAGGTAGGTGACCTGTATCCTAAACTGGGTCATTAAAATGATAGCAATAGAAATCATGTAGCTATTTTAATTTTAACACAGGTTTTTATTGTTACTGCGAAGAAAACAATACAGTTAAATTCTACATTGGTGTATAAACTGTGCTCTAACTACCCAGCTGTCATCATGTGACCTGCTAAAACTAACCTGGCTGTTATCACATGTTCTTCAGAGCACTACTGTGCTATTTTCAGGCTGGATTTCAAGTTTCAAGTTTGGTTTATTTGTCACATACATAGTCATACACAGTATAACTCGCAGTGAAATGGTGGAGAGTGCTCTGTCCAAACAGAGGAAAAGAAAACAGGGGTGCATAGAGAAATATAGATATTCTCTATATGTGAAATATAGATATTCTCTATATGTGAAATTATATATATATATATATATATATATATATATATATATATATATATATATATATATATATATATATATATATATATATATATATATATATATATGCACAAAATATATTAACAATGTATGTACAATATATGTGTATTATGATTATATACACAATGTATGTGTGTATATATGTACACAATCTACAGCATGTACAGATCCATTTCGTATAATAACATATCTACAGTTGTTGTGTAACAAGGTAATTGAATATAAATATATATATATATATATATACAGTTGTTACATTTGTCATGGTATCTGATCGGTTTCCCTAAAAATTTCTTCACTGATGTGATCCAGCATTTTTTGCTGATGTCGGCACTATACCAATACGTGATATTGAATCTGTGCCATCTCTACTTATAAGTAAGTTATTAGTACAGCTAAACAAATTTCTCACATCAGCTAGTAGCATTATGAATCAATAAAGCAAGGCTTGGGCTAATTCTACCTGAAACAGGCTTGGGCTGTTTGCACAATGGATTGCTGCATACCCATAAATATATGAAATCCAAATTTAGTTTCATCATTACAGACTACAAAAAGAGGGAAACTGTCATCAGACAAGCTATACTAAAGGGAAAGTTCATCTTTCAAGTTTGAGTTGGGAACAGACAATGAAATTGAGAAGTGATGCTCTGATTTAACAGATGATGCCAGATTGTATCATGAAGTGTTTTTTTGGTGAAATAAATATATACCTTCTTTTTTTTTTTTCCAATTTACATCACAGTAGTGTTTCTCATCTTAAATACAATTTCAATTTTTAATATTTAGTTTTTCATGTTCCTTTGGATGTGTTTGTGTGTACAGGTTTGAGTTCTGTAACTGAGTGTCACACTGAGGACCAGCCACCATGCTATATGTGTATGACATGCACGGAAAGATTTCCAGAGAACTCCATTATAAAACATCTGACCAGTCGGGATCACCAACATATGTATCTGGTAAATTTAAATACATCTTTATACATTAGACATGATTAAGATTAAAGGTTGCTACTTAACTTGGCAAAAACATCTTCTCTTATGTTTGTGTTGGTTTACATTAGAAATCTATAGACTATGTTTCTCTGCGGGGTAAAAAAAAAGTGGAGGCAAAATGGCTAAGAACTCAAGCCATTATGCTGGAGAGGAGTCAAGGATATGGAGAAGCACAGGTCTTGTTTGTTTTGGTTTTATTTTTACTCGTGTACACTTCATGTAGTAAAAATTTACATTGTTAGGAAATTGTACAGTAAGGGTGAAAATGACAGTGTAGCATACATTTTAAATAAATGAGTGTCTTTTTGTAATATTTCTAATTTGCTTAAAGTTCATTCATGGTGCAATGTTAAATATTTAACACTAGCAGGAATGTGCAGATACGATCATTTGTTTTCTTTTTTTTTTCTGTGCCTTTGCAGGTACTTGATTTGGAGGCCGAAGATTACCATCAGATTCTTAATGCTCCCATTCTAACTGGTGAGTTAAAATACAGCTCATAAGGTTTGACTTAGGTTTGAGTTAAATATAAAACACCAAAAGATTAGCATGTAACAGGTTTTTTGTTTTGTTTTGTTTTGTTTTGTTTTTGTTTTTTTTTCTCCCATGTCTGTGGTGTCTGAAGCTTTGGGAAAACTCAGAGACTCTCTATGTAAACTGATATCAAATGATGACAGAAATATACTGGCAGCTTCTTCAATGAATGATTACAAATGTGACGGGAGTCATGGATCCAAAGGTTCACACCTTTTTATAAATATGGCTCAAATTCTTGCTGTGCATTTATTTGTAGACAGGCTATACAGGTTGCCTAATGCCTATGTGGTGTATTCATTATAGTGCTCAAAGTAATTGAGAGAACTGAAGAAAAGGATACACAAGATCTGCTAAGAGGCATTGTGAAGGCAGAATACTCCAAATCTGATACAGCCCTTACGAAACAGCCCTTACAAAACCTGATAAACCCCTTGCCATTTTCTAAAGATCCCACACAAAGTTCACCTCATTTATGGTCTTACCTCACTAGTCCCACCCGAACAGAGCCGGTTATTGGTTAGTGCTCCTCTTCTTCCTTCACAGCTTGACTAGAATACAAACTAAATATCATTTAATGTTTTTTTGTAATTCATTCTTTATTTTGCTTTCAGGATTGAGCATGATCACTGAGTACCGCACTTCCACTCATCAGAACTCTTTCTTGTGCTCATGCTGCAAAGTAATCCTCTCTACTACAAGTTACATGACCCATCTGATCAATCCCAGGCACCGCTTCAACTACATTGTCAGTGTTGACTGTTAGCTGAGCATATGCATTACAGCCACATATGTTTTGCACAAGAGTGCCTTGGTCTAACTTTGCTACCGTGTATGTGCTAAATTTGAGGGCCATTTTGTATATGTTGTTTCCATAGAAAAATAAGCACTCTAAGCTTGTCGCATCATGGGGAGATAAGATCAAGTTGACTTGCAAAATTGCAGACCTCCGAGAGAAGGCAAAGTTTCTGCAGGACAAGGAAGGCTGGGGATGCATTAAGGTTATCATCTGCTGTGATTCATCTCATGTTAGAGGATTAGTTTGTGGCATATTCTACATTTTCTCTTCCCCCACCCCCCCCTCGTCTCTCTCATCATTTAAAATGTTTTTTGGTTTTTTTTTTCAAAATTTATTTATTTATTTATTTTTTTTAGGTGGTGGAAAAGGAATCTTCAAAAAAGAAGGAGAAGGAGGAAAGAAGTAAGAGTACATAGGAGTACATGTTTTGATGCCAGCCCAAAAGGATTTTTTTCCATTTAAGATTTACCACTACTGACACTTTACTGACACTTTAAAAGTTAAGCTACAGTATCTTCCAGGCCTGGAACCCTCCCCTTAGACAACCCCCCCCCAATGAGCTCAGAAGATAGACAACAGGGGTGTGCATGATTTTCTTTCAGATAAAGCTTGACGTGGAGATTTTATGCATTTCAGGTTATTAAAGGACAAAAACTGCAGCTAATTTATAGATGGGTAACTTGACTAAAAATTACTTTTTACTGTTAGTGAACAAGAACGTGTGGACCAATAACATTATGATTCAGTTTGAAGCCTTATCTAACTAGCTAAATGTGCTGATATAATGTTAGCCCTCTTCACTGTGAAACAAACCTGGTACTTGGTGATCTTATAAAATTATATGACTTGGTTGAATGACACCTTCTCCACATCCCTTAAGGAAAAATGTTTTCACACAGAAATTCAAACACTTTTTTTTTTCCTTTCTTTTCCTTTTCAAGCTAATTACTGCTAATACAATTGTAACACTTTGACTAATGTTACACTCAACTTTTGGTTGCTCAAAAGGAAAAACATTCATGGCTAGGCTCAAGAGGAAATGGTGTACACTCCAAAGATTTAGAATTAGAGAACCTGGACTACACACCACTGCATGCTGTTTCCACTTTATAAATCACAGTCTTCTTAAGTGTGCACAGCTGAATGAGCTGCCTTAACTCATGTGTTGCATAAGTTAATTCCATCAACCCTTCTACTCCACCTTGGTCAGCTCAACTTGTCCTGAGAATCTCCTGTACACTCTGGTTCCCACTCTGGTTCCTATGTCACATAGGCCCTTAACCCATAACCCATCATGTAGTAGTTACCAGTGCCATAGAATGGAAAATATTTTTCCTTGGCATAGCTGAATAAGGAAAATTCAGTTCATGCAACTGACATACCATGAACCTCAAACACAAGTGTTTGCTCTTTCGAATGCAAATCTTTTATGCAAAGCAGGAAGCTAAAATGGGCCTACACCCTAGACTGTTATGTTACAGTCTTGACTGATTCAAATTTGCATACATAAACCCACGTCCTACCCAGGTACAGCCAAAACTCCCACAGTTCTGCAGATATTATGAAGAAAAAATGACAATGGAGAAACGGGCATAGTTGGCATTTATATTTAACAGGGTCCCAGCCAAATTGTTGGTTTGCCCTGCACATTTCACTCCAGACAATTCTCAAACCTTAGACAATATTGGGAAGGCTTCACTCAGCATTTGACACTAAAAAGACAGGCATCACAACCCCAAATGCAACAGTAGCAAGTTATCCATGCCAGCTAGCTAAGTGGTTTTATTCATTTAATATTATTGTCAGTGGAAGCCAGATCAACCAGGGGTGTTGTCGAGACCGAAACCAAGTAGCTAGCTAGTATAGTTAACCTTAGCTACTAGCAAGCTAACTTTATTGTATGATGACCTAGCTAACTAGCTTGTATAAAAAGAAATGCCTTGTAAATAACATATACAAAATATAAATTAAAAAAAGTTCAATCCTTTTATTCTGTAGCTTTTTAAAATTATTATTGATTTTTTTTTTATTTTTTTTTTTTACTTTAATCAACAAGATTCAATTTCAGATAAATTTGTAATTTATATTTCATCAACAAGCCATAACTTAGAAGCTGGCTAACTAGCTAGTTTATTTGCTTAGAGGTATCCAATCTGGCAGACCTTTTACTGGCTAGTATAGCAGTCCCTCACCTGATGCATTCAGACAATTCCAACTGCCTTTTAGAAGCTGAGTGGTTCACTCTATAACAAAATGACTTGCTCTCTATAAATATTGCATATGGCTCTATGCAAGGATCAAAGCTTCTGTAAATATGCACCCAATTTTGTGCCAAGTATTTCTTTTATAAATGCAAGTTTCTACACAGAAGGTTGTGTGTGCACATTCAGACCTAAACATATGAATAATTTATAAATGGCCTCTGGAGCACAGTTGGTCAACTCCAGTTTTAGAATTTATATTAGGCCTGTTCTTTCAGCCCTTGATATTTCTGTCTTTTCATGATCCTTGTTCCTGATGTTGCCATCGCTTACGTTTGCTAAATCTATCACTACTCTGTCCAGTTGGGTATCCATTACCATTTTTATCATTTCTGTATCTGGAAGTCCCACAGGATCTTAGCTAGGTCGTTCTCCACTACCCTTTAGGCGGTATCCCATTTTGACCATAGATCTTCCAACCTATACTCGGCACAAATGTAAATTATGCCAACCACTTGGTTTTGGAGTTCCATGTGCACTCTGCCTGCTAGCATTTTGCATCGTGGTGTTGTGTGCTGGATTGTCTCAGGGCAACTTTGCACAGCCTGCATCTGGGGTCCTGCCTGGTGTGGAAGATCCCATATTCTGTTGATCTTATATTCAGAGCTTGTTCCTCTATTGCCATAATTAGTGACTCTGCTGTCTTTCAAGCCAGCCTTTTCCAGCCATTGGTAGGATTTCGCCACATCAGCCAATTCCACTATTTACCAGTGGTACATACCATACAGGGGTTTATCTTCCCATGGTAGTTACTGCTCTTCTTCATTTCCATCTCCCTCAGGTTTCTGCTGTCTGAAGTACTCACTAAGCACTCATTACTTGGGGATATCTTTCTGGTGTACTCTTGGATCTTGGTTGTTTCATCCTGGATAGTGGCTCTGACACTCACTAGTCCTTGGCCCTCCTCCTTTCATTTAGTGTACAGTCTCAGAGTGCTGGACATGGGATGAACCCCTCTGTGCATTATGAGGAGTTTCCTTGTTGTCCATGTTGGTGGCTCAGATCTTGTTCTTCCTATTCAGCTGTCTGGATCCACCTGTAGCTGGCTTTGTTTGTGGCCTCTTCAAGTTTGCCATTTGCCTGTGGCATTCCAACGTGCATGGAGCTGTCCTCAACATCTACTATTTTATCTTTTGGTAGTACACTCTCCTCAGTTCTAGCTACCCCTCCTTTCCTTTTAACCATCTGAACACACTAATCCAGTCCGAATGACATTCCGTGCCATTTCTGTATATCCTGGTGAGGTGGATTAGGGAGTCATTATCTAGATCACTTGTCGAATACAGCTTGATGTCATCCATATAGAGGAGGTGCCTGATGGTTGCTCCATTCCATAGCCATTCCATATGACTGATCTTCAATCTCAAGTCAGAAGCTCTGGTGTTGAGCTTGGTTCATGGACTCATTGGGACTTGATCATTCCCACAATATGAACCGTCACCTCTCTGAGATGTTATCGTGGCTCCCCTTTGCTGTATCATTTTGTTTTGTACCTCATCAAGCTCTAGTAGTGACAGCAGTTGTCACTTGTAGATGTTGAAACAAAGAAGGCCACAGATCTCTCCTAACTAGTTTTGTCCACTGGATTTGGAAATATAATTGATACTAAACTAATGAATTAAGTCATAAAGAGAAATGTGTAAATGTTGGAATTATTGGTTATAAGCATTCATCTAGCTGAGTGGTCATCCAGTAAGCTCCTTGAAGATGCTCTATTGCTATTCTTGTTTTGACATTGTGGGTGACTGTTTGTTTGGGTTTTTTTTTTTTTTTCAGAAGCTAAGGAACTAGAGCCCTCTCAAATCACCATGAAATCAGGTAATTACAAAAATGCTTAGAACTACAGAAATCTAATGTGGTTTGGTAATTAATATTGCCATGAGTGTAGACTATACAGAAAGTGTCGTTGGCTGTCCAAAGTTTCTTGATGATAACTAGCACTTGTTTTCAATCAGCATCCACAAAGCAGCAGGACCAAAAGAGGCTAAATCTCACAAAACATCTGAAAAAGAAGAAAAAGACCAAGCCCAGTGCCATGATTGGTTTGTACCTTCAGTGACACTTAAGCTTTATTGGTATAATTTAATTATTATCCACTTCAGATGAATATTAAGAGTGATGGTCTTATCTTTGAATAATAATGGGTAGTACTAGATGCTAGTAATGGACAATTTTGCAGTCATTAATCTAAAATTGTTTTGCAGGATTGAATTTTGTCACATGTGTGAGTCATGGCAAAAAGAAACTGTTGTTTTGTGAACTGTGCTCAGTCAGATGTCATTTGGACCATTTGTGTAGTGTGGCCCATAGGAAAATCTATCTGGTAAGCCATTAAGTAGCATCTTTCAGTATCTTACCCCTTTTCACTCATAATGAGCATAGGTGACTGAATTTGAAACTATTGTGTGTGTTTGAACAGGAACATAAGTATCCTGGATGGACTGCAAATGGTGAAAACGTGGAAAAGAAACTGCATAAGATAGCTTTGCGTTTAGCAGCAGTGGAGAGAACCACAGGGATTGGAATGAAGGTAAAATAATGGTGAGGGGTAACAACCCCAGTGAAATTGAGTGTAATCATGGCAAATGTCTTTATCCCCTGTCTTTACTCCAGAAACTTGATGTCAGTGCCAAGGTGTTTACAGATTTAAGAACTGCGCCACTCTGCACAGGCAAGCACATCATTAATTAAGCATAAAAAAAAGTTTTGTGGATTTGTTTACCTAAGGATTTGTTTTTGACTGTGTTTGCAGCACTTAAGCTTTTTTTTTCTTCACCAGCTCTGTCCAATTTGCAACTGCTGCAGACAAATTCAGATACTAGTTTGATGCTAAGTGCAAGTCCTTCCTCTCTCCAGACCAATCCTGACACAATCTCAGATCATACAAATGGTAACAACAGCCCTTTAAAATTGCATTATCCTGTTGCCTTTTATTTTATCTTGAATGTGGATTTGGGTCATCAACCAAGCTGGCCTTAAATCTTTGTGAGTTTTTCTGTGGGAGGCTCTTGTTCAGAGTGAGATAGATGAAATGTACAAATAAACCACACTGATCCTTTCTGCTGTGTCAACCACCACCACTGGGTTGTTTTCCTTGCTGTGGAGTTGCCGCTGTCAATCATGCAATATCTGACACACAGTTCTGTGCAAACAGCAGCTTTTCTTGGTGCTTTTAACTACTGTTTAATTGTATTACTATCTATTTATATCTTTTTTTTTCTTTTCTTTTTTTTCTTTTTTTTTCCTGACTCTACAATGAAAGTGAGGATTTTTTGCCTCTATTGTGTGTAAATATGCCATAAACTTTAAGTTGTCCTTCAGTTCAGGACTGTTCATAAAATCTTCCACTTCAAATGACCTATGTCACAAAACCTTTTTGTAATTGATACTACTGTTAAAGCTTCAATTGCTATCCATATTTAGCATAAGGCTAATCTATTTGATAGCTAATGCTGATGTACCCTCTACCTCAGTTTCTCCCTCCGTCCCACTACACTCATCACTCACAATGTGCCTCCTTTGCACACACACACATGATCCACCCACTACCATACATTTTTCAAAAACAGAAAGGGTGCAGACTTGTGCAAGTTAAGGGTATACGTACTCAGAATTAAAATGGACAATAAGCTTAGACACATTTTTGTGAAATAGTTAATAGTAATATTACAGTAAATAGTAATAAATTGCCTACATTTCTAATTGACGTATACTTGTGGGCATCATGCAGTTTTCTATAAGTTTAGGGTCCAAACAGTTGGGTTTTTCATGGTAGAGATTAACATGTATGTAAAATATTTTTGCTATATCTTTTGCTATTATTTTCATACTGCATTGTCCTTCATTTGTGAAAGGTTCCTGTTTGTTTTTCAAAATTAGGCAGTATATTTCCTCCTCTTTCAATATTGGGGCCTTCTTGAAAGTTGAAAGGGCTAACACTTTTTTCTTATTCTTGTTTGTATTATTTTCTCTAGATGATGTCCATTCTTATCCCATGTGTCCTGTGGATCCCGCCTCTGTTTCTGCCTCATCCTGTCCCAGTTTATCTTCTCTTTCTATATCTTTACACAATCCCTGTGACCCCTCTTCCCCACTCACACCCACTGCCGACCTTCATGTACCTGATCGTTCATATAGCCCAATTTCGCCTGCTCCACCACCCTCTTACAGTCCAACCTCCTTACCTCTGTCATCTCCCATCCCTGGCCCACCTCCTCTTTCCTCTCAGCCTGAGGCTCCCTTACAGTACCAGTCTGCCCCTCCAGTCCTGTATGCCCCCCCCATCTTTCTTCCACCTGCATGTGCCTGCCAGGACTCACCTCATGTTGGTCTTCCTCATTCAACTACCCCTCCAATTTCTGTAAACCCAACTGCTTCTCTGTCCACCCACTCTGCTGCTTCTCCACTGTTTCACGTTACATCTGATTCTAACTGCACTACTCCAGCTCTCTCAGTCCCTACTGCTTCTGAACTTGAACCACCTCCTGCTCATCACGCCTCTCTCCTGGCAAAACCACAGTCTTCAGGTGCTCAGTGGAAAAGTGGAGACAGATCACAGCTTGGTCAGTGCATCTTCATGTGTTTTGCTGTCCAAACCAGTTTGACCATGTTTGTTTAATACACTGATGTTTGAAAAGAACAGAAATGGTTTGGTATTATGTCACGGTTCTGTCTAAAGTGCCTAGTCCTGAAAAATGCAGATTTCTTATAACCTACTAATAACCTTTTTTGGAGTTTGCTGTTCCTAGTAGTCATTGGAATCCGATGACAATGAGGAAAATGGTTATTGGACCTTTTGGAGCTGGCTTGAATGAGTCATATAGGCCTTCATGTGCAGACCTTTCCGAAATATGCGAGGGTTCTTTACCGGAAATTTATTGGAATTCCTGTCATAAGCAGACAGGTGTGTTCAATATGAGCTGTGATGGGTAAATTCCGATGGATATTAAAAAGAAATTAGTAAGATAATAACAAAAAGAGGATGTCATAATTAAAATATGCTAAACTAAGATTTGAGTATTTGTAGCTGCTTAGCAAGAGGTTATTTAATTGGTTTATGAAAGAAAAGAAAGTGAATTGTTCATTTTGTGCCGAACTTGGCAATTTGATTGCAGATGTGTCGTCCCCATTGGAGAAGACATCATCAGTGCAGATTGAACTGTGTTGGTCGGTTGGAGTGTTCACCTTTAAATAGAGTTTGAGTGATGTGATCCAGTGTTAATGTTGTTCAAATTTTGTGCGTGGTGGTCTAATTTGGAGTTGTTGGATTGCCTGATTTGGTGGAGGCGTTGCTTTGACATAGCTTGCCTTCATATGAGCTGATTGGTTGAATAAATTCTGTTGCGTTGTGGGCTACTTATTTGTTGCTCCCTTTGTTTTCTTGTTCTCAGTGGCTGGTAGATTTGAACAATATCTATGTCTTGTTTTTTTTTCTGTCGAAATCCAGGCCTCAAGGAATTCCGGTTCTCTTCTTCCGTTTCGGTCAGTTTTCGCAGCTCATACCTTGGACCAGACTACTGAGGGTGTCGAGTTTTTTCAGTTATATCTTGGAATAAATGAGGCCTAGCTAGGTCATGCATATTCAATAAGATCTGTTCACAATTGGGGGTGGGAAAGAATTTTGGAGATATAGGAATACATAGGATCCACCACACATCTATTATAAAGACAGTAAAAAAAATGTTTAATTATTCCTTTATTGTTTTAAAAAAATGTCATATTCCTAACCATTTCTGCCTCCTCTTCTTAGAATGAGGGTATAGCAATTATATAATCAGTGTAATAACTTTCTTGGTTTCTAGACGTGACAATCTACTAACTTTAATATATTATGTAATTGGTTCATTTAAGATTGCTGGTAAACACAACTAGGAATGATATCAACAATTTGTTTACAATATGCATGAGGTAAGCAACATACAAATGCGGTGATCTTGGTGAATACTACAAATTAATGATAACAGAATAATGCAACAACAGGTGCTTATAAAATAACAGGAGCAAACAGCACAATTTGGAGATTATATTAATATCACAATACATTACTGGTTGATTATTTGACATCATAGTAGATTAAATGGTAAATTGTTACTTTGTGAATCTGTGGGATGAGAAGTTACTTGCCCTGGTAGGGATTTAAATCTAATGGAATTTATGGACTCAGTCTTTTACAATATAACCAGGATGGTAAGCTTTTCACCTTCCCATCCATCAGTTTATGACCCCTAAGGAGAGGGGGTTGAGGGTTAGAAGCCAGGACATCTTGAAAGCTGGGACATTTATGGCTTGGTTGCTCAATTTCAAGGCAGCAGCCAGTGCTAGGTATGATTTGTGGCCTGGGGGTGGAAGAGAGCCCCTCTTTTGATCAGGTCAGAGTTTCACTATGAATAATATGTAATCTATCTTCACTACATTGTGATCCCGATACATAGTGTCTCTAGTCTCTACATGTAGAGAAAACCCAGAAGTATAAAGTTGTTTCCAGGTATAGCATACTAATCCCAAAGGAGTAACTGTCAAAAAAATGTGTAAGAGATTTAAAAAGAAAGGCATAATGATTATTTGTGGCATGAACACAGGACCAATTCCAAGAACACAGTTCCAAGAGTGAATCTTTCAGTATTCTCAGTCTTGAGTATATCATCTTTATGCTGCTTTTAGTGTAGTATTCTGCAGTATTCAATTACTGGCTGAAATTGAAACTCACGGCCTGTGTATTGAAATTTGCAGAGTGCCGACAGTCTATCCTGGGAGAGGAGAGCAGGCCCCCAGCCATTACACCACCCCACACATACAGCTTTCCAAACCTGCCCACAGGTTTGTGCCATCTCCCCGTTCTGTCCTTTGTATGTTGTGGTGATGCAACTTTTTGCAACCTTGCTAAAATGGCATGCCACTTAAGGACATTTCTTCAAAAATGCTTCATGTGGTGGTGTCCTGACAAATTGTGTTCATGTGTCACAGTGGCAGGACAAAGCATTGTCTCTGCATTTCTTAGTGTTTCAAACACAGAGCCTGTTATAGGTAAGTATATGTCAACCTTCCTCTTAGCACTCTAATGATATATTGTCAAGAAGAATTTTTTGTTTAAACGGGCGGGGTTTGTTTATGTTTGCAGGTCTGTGTAACATATTGGAATGCCGAAAAATCCCTCAGGCGACTTTTTTTCTGTGTCTGAACTGTGCTGAACGTATTAATAGGGTGGATATTTGTGACCATATGACAAGTGAGAGGCACCAGTACCATTCCATTGTGAGTGGGGAGTTTGTAGACTTTTTTGGGTTTTAATTACTGTATTTTCAAGTTTGCATAACTTTTTATATATTTTTAGAGAATTCAGTATCCCGAGATATTCCAGGAATGGCAGTGGAAGACCATCTGTAACCTGATGATTCGAGACTTGGCTGGGAGACTTGCATTGCTGGAGAAACACTTTGATGCTAAGGTAAATTATCTAGACCTGAACAAAGGGTGTATTTTATATAGAAGCCTGTAATTTAACTGAATTAACAAGTGTTTGTGTTGTACAGGTCATCATGTTGAATGAAAAGCAGTATGAGCACCTGTATTCTGCAGACTTTGATAATGGTGAGTGTACCTATATACATAACTCTGAAAAAACGTATTTAGATGACTGCAAAATTCAGTTTCTCTGGTTTTACTATTTATAGGTATGTGAAAATAAATTTTTGTTTTACTGCAAAAATTACTGACATTATAACAAATTTTAAAAAGTCATTTATTTATTTGCAGAAAATGACAACTGTTCAAATTGACAAAGGTCCATGCATCTTTTGGTCATTCTGTTTTCATTTCAGAAACAGAAATGTCAAACTGAAACAAGATCCATTTCAAAATTCAAATATGAGAAATGGAGAAATGTCAGTTTTCATTTTAATTGTTAGAAATGGAAAATAAATTTGAGCTTACATTTGTATTTGTTTTCACTGAATGCACACACACATGTGCTCGCTAGTGGTGTGCAGCACAAAGTAGGTTCCCCTTCTGCAAACTTTTTCCTTTCTGGATAAGATTTTATAGATGAAATTTGCAGACCTTGATTAATTATGATATTTTAATTCAAGGGTAGCCTTGAAAAAGGCTTTTCAGTTAGGTATGCCACAATGTCTCTCACTTGTAGTTGCCATTGGAAGTTAGCTGGCTAAGGTAGCATGTACATGGACAGTAATATTTTACTAATAATACTGTAGACCCTTCTTCAGAATTCTGATTGACATACTGAAAATGCTAAATTTCTTTGGTCAGATTTCTTAGAGTAACATTACAGAACCATTCAAAACATCACCAGAAGGGACATATAGGCACATGCATAACAATGAGTTCCTGCAACCATACTAATGAGCAGTTTTGGTTAGTTCCACTCTCTGAATGTTCTACAATAACCAAGCATATGTGAACTCGCAAATATTAAGGTTGATATGTAAAGCCGCATAAATGAATAATTTGATAAGTTGACATATGTATGTGGGTGGGTGGGTGGGTGGGTACACATGCTTGTACAGATCATTATGAAATGAACATGAGAAAAGGTATCTCTTTCACAAGTGGTTTATATAAGGGAGATACTGCTACTCTGTGCCAATAACCATTATATTTTTAAGTGTTCTGTTATTTATTTATTTATTCACTTGTATAAAGTATGCACACAAATAAATGTTACACTTCCACTGGGGTGTCAGGCTGGTAGTGCAAATAAACCAAAATGATTTTCACAGTTAAACCTTTTTCTCCTGCATTTGTTTGTGCTTACAAATTTCAGCAATAAAATTACTACAGCAGATGTATGGACGAGAGCAGAGCCTGTACTCCCTGGCACCGTGTTATACAGTCCAGGATCAGAGAAACATGGGTAGGTCTCCCACCACACTTGCACTCTGTAACTTACCAACATTTTCACATTACATCTTGTCCAGTCCTTGAACCCCCCCCCCCCCCCCAAAAAAAAGAGCACATGTGAAAGAATGAATGTTCATCCAATATGCTTATGTTCATATATGTTTATTCTGTTATATGTTAAGTTTGACAAATTGACACCTAAGGTAAGAGATCACATATTTATATTCGTGCCAGAAATCTATGATGCAAGGGTACCACAAAATCATGTTGAGATTGACAGAGAAGTCCATGGACATCAGCCCCAACAAAGCTGCAGCCTCAGTCCAAGCCAAACAAAACAAAGCAGTCTTCACACCATCCAAGTTCCAAAGAGAGGTAGAACTCCAACAACTGAAGCAAGCTAAAATGATAAATGATAACTCTGTTCTGTTAGGAGTTTATTTAGACCTGAGCTGATGAGTCTATGATGACTGTTTTCCAGCTTTGGATAGAATGCAGTGTAACTTCAGAAAAAGCAAGATGGCCTGCATCCCCACTATGGATGAGCTGCAGGCCAGTGAGAACCCTCAGGAAGCAGACACTCAGGCTGAGGCACCATATACCTTGCACCAGTTTATAGCACAGACAGGTTTGACAGCAAAGTCTGACGGCAAAGAATGTGGGCTTCACCCTCCTGATTCACATAGAGAAAGGAAAACGTCTGGTAAGTGTAAGCAATCAGGTTAATCTTTGCCTTATCACATGCAACATATTGCAAGTAGCAATTTGGAATATTTAAAAAAAAATAGATATCTTTTATTGTTTTAATTAAGACTTGTCATTAATGTTTTAAATTGTAGAAGTTCACTCATAACAAAAGCCCTAATTACACATTAAAGATTATTAGACATCTAAAATTTTTGTTACTGTAACAGCTTGTAATGTGATTATACTTCAGGTTGTGCAAATTCCTTACAAGCTCAGTATACTGCCAGGGAGTTGCAACCTGCAGCACCTGAACATGCCTTTCCTTGCATAACTACAATCAAACAGGAGAAACCTGACCAGGGTAACAGCATGGTTTTTTTTTTTTTTTGGTTTTTTTTTTAACTATTTGAGCATTTGAAGAAAATGTGTGTTCATAACATGCTTGCCAATACTAGTAAATCATGTTGAAGATTTGTTTACCTTGCCTTAGTTTCTCATGAGAAATGTTTCATTGGACCTCACAGTCTGGAAACTCTAAGTTCTCATCAATCTACAAGTAAGAGAGAGAGAACACAATGGTTAAAGTGCTTCAAAATTATTCAAGATTTTAAAAAATGATTTCCTGAAATGTTTTTAGTTATTATAAATGTCTTGTTTTCTTAAGGCACTTTGAGTCTGTGGTATTAATTAATAAATTAATTGGTAAATAATGTGTTTTGTCACTTGCATAGTGATTGTTTTCAAGCACTCAACTGACCTGAAGGAATATGTGAACAGCAAGAGAGCAACATCAGATGCTGTGGTTGGTCAGTATCAGAGTTTACACTCTCTGTAGGTGGATCATTTCCTCCCTCTTTATCATTCTCTGATGTGTTACTGTGTTTGCATTTGTCACAGGGCTGAGCTCAGTGATTGAGTGTGTAAGTGAGGGTCAGCCTCCACTTTACTTCTGTGTATCCTGCTCCAGCAAACTCGACCATGACCTCATCATCAACCACCTAGTGAAGTGTGGCCACCGAAATAGTTACTTGGTGAATTATCTTTTTGTTGTCAGTTAAATTGGAATAACCAAAATTACAAAATAATAAGACGAACAAACAAATTATGGCAGATGTACAAGGAGCAAGGCACTTGGTGCACTTGGTGCAACATAACACACAAAAATAATACAACTGGAATATTTAAATGAATTAAAATGTGTGAAAAAGATCAGCCAGTACACAATTAAAGCATAATACTATAATTCAGAATTATAGTATTTTAGTTTTTATCCAACTAGCCAAACCACAATGATCCAAACCTTTGCACCAAGCATGCAGTCTTCGAGTCAGGGTTCTCAGAGTAGCGTGTTGCTCCTACACACTGCTCTTTTCATCTGCCAAGGTTTCTTCACCGGTACTGCAGTTCCATTATGTTCTTCACTATGTACTCACAGTGGATATCGCTAAAACTGCTGGCTTTTTATACCATTTTATTCCAACTCAAAATCTGAATTTGGTTAAATGTAGCATTTGTATTTGTTCTGGTGATTTGTATTTGTTCTATTCAGTGGTGATGTTTTGTATGCTTGCGTTCGCATGAGCACAAATGTAATTGTACACAGTATGAGATGTCCGATATCCTGTGTATAAACATGCAGTCTTACTACTTTAATTGGTGTTATATTTGCATGATTTATGTTTTCTGTGTTACTCAGAGAGCTCGGTACCCCTGGCTGTTTGAGGAATGGTTTGATTCTGATATTAGAACTCAATCTCGGAAACTCATGTGGTATGCTCACACCGTGGAAACATACTATGAGGATGAACCAGGTCAGCTACAGGTAAACCACATAATACTCCATTAGCCGGCAGTAGTGAACCACACTACTCACTAGAGGAGCCAAGCCTTTATTTGTAGACTATTATTGGATGTTTTGTCTGTTGTAGGAGGTGAAAATGAAATATGCTGACTTAAAAGTAATAAAAGACATGTCGTTTGATAAAGGTAACTGCATTGACACACGTGATTGGCATTTAAGTATACATCCTATTATATGAATAACGCTTTTCATCTTCAGGCTTGCCATTCTTAACTATATTCTCTTTCACTCTTACTCTGTTTCCATTTCTCTCAGCTATTATACAGTTACAGAAAATCAGAAAGAAGCAGAAATTATGTGCTCTCCAAACCTGCATTTCACCCAAGATCAGAATAGGTGATCACCAAAAAAGCCATGCATAGGTACAAAACAGAATTCTAGCTGGGTGGTTTTGAAGGTCTGATCATATTTTTCTTTTTCTAGATTTGGTAAAACAGGAGAAAGTTGAAACGGAAGTGACAGCACAACATTCACAAGAGCTACTTGATTTTCCTGGTATGAATAAGATGAGAAAATTAATCGCACATCTCTTACTGTCATGTGATTTCCAGACTTTTTCTCCTGGTTTATTTATATTATTTAATTTCATTTTATTTTATTCCTTGTGTGTGTAGTTTCACAGGATCGAAGGACGGCTTCAAAACACAAAGATACTAAACCAGATTTATTTAATTGGTCTCCACCACTAGTTAAACGACTCAAAATTTCAAGTGACATCCAGTCAAGAGTAACGTTCGAACAAAAGGTGGTTGAAGAAAGTGCTATTAGACTCAGAAACAAAGACTTGTTTCCTGGCTACAAATCCACAAAATCAAACCAACTCACTCAGAAATCAGAACAAACCAAATCACTGGCTAAAACCAAACCTGTAAATTCAATCCTATTCTCTTCCAAAGATAACCTTAATCTATCAGACCCTCAATTGACAGCTCACATATCAGACTTCCACTCTGGCAAACTTAAACAGGATATATCTTCCAGCCACAGCAAAAGCACACAAGGGCTGTCAAAGATCACCCTTGCTGAAGAATCAACTGGTCATTACACTTCCAAAAAGGTTGACGAACAAATGCATAATCTAATGACTACAACAAAAGCTCCTAAACTCAAAATGGCAGATATCCATACAAGTGTTTATAAATCAGACACTAGACCTATAGGCACACTCAGTGCAGCCAAGCTCCAGAAAACAACTGAAGAATCCAAGGCTTCTACCATAAATGATGTGACCTCACCCAAAGAAAAGCAAGTTATCACAAAATCCCTTATTAACCCAGTAACAAAAACTGACAAAGAAACCCTTCGATGTTATTCCTTCACAACAAGCCATATGAAACCGTCCTCTTCCATAGAAATTAGCAGTGTTCCTTCAGAATTCCCAGTAAAGAAAATCAGGGGCTCAGACAATGTCACATACAGTCTTTCTCAAGTCCAGAAAGAGGCTTCCATTTTGCGTACAGTTAATTCAGATCAATTGCTGCCATCCCATTGTGTACCGTTGCCATCAAAGGAACCTAGTATATTTTTGCGTGAAAATAGCACTGCGAGCCCAGCCACTAAAAACCCTTCAAGTTTCTCAAGAGGTTTAGATCATTGTTCCCAGACTTCATCTGAGCTTTTGGGCAAAACTTTATGTAAAGCTGAGGACAGTGTTGTTGAAAACAGTCAAGGGCATGGACTGTCTTCCATCTCGACACCCCAGCAAAAAAAATACCCTGACAATACTGGCACCATAAGTGCTCCTTCTGTGGAGGTACAGGGGTTGGAAATTGCTCGACTGCCCGATACGAGACCCTTGGTGAAAAAGAGATCAAATGAAAATGCCTGGAATTATGAAAACCGGCAGTTTAACTCTGAAACACATGCTACATTTAATACAAGCATATTGGCTAACTCCTCTGGTGAAACTGTGGCCATGAAGGGGCAATATCGCTTGCTGTCACAGCAGAACTCCAGTAACAAACAAAATCCTGATTTTGACTGGAAAATTTCTGCTAATGGTTGGGACAGCTCAGCCTATATTTGCACAGAAAATGGCTTTAATCCATCTGCAACCTCCACCATGTCATACCCCATTCAGAAAAATGGTGCTAATACCAATTTTATGATTTCAGAATGTGGCCCAGCTGCCCCAGGCATCAGTCCTGCGATACAAGAATATGCAATGCCTTCTGAGTTTTCACAATCTATCCCTGCTTATGCATCCGTACCAGTTTATCAGACTCCACCAGTTTACCAATCCTTTCAGAACTCAAAAATAGATGATGCCTACTATCGTTTCTATGCTTACAATCAGGCATTTCACCCTAACCAGACAGTACCAGTTAATGAAAATGTCCCTCCCAGTGCTTCTGCACATGGATATGAAGGGGTTCTTTACCCTCCATCTGGGTGGCAACAAGTAAGTAAAAAAAATTTTTTTAAGTACATTGAGCTATAGCACATTGCCGACCAAAGGGCAATTTTTACTCAATATATTGAATGAAGGCTACACAGTATAGCTTTGATCCACTTGAGTACTACAGGTGTGTGAATGACATGTACACAGTTTGTTACATTTAAATGTATATAAATACAGAATATGTCCTTATTCTTGATTTAATCTTCTTTGGTTATAACGCACAATTTCACACATAAATGGGAGCAAAATGGATGGAATATGGTAGATGACACCATATTGGTTATAATATCTCTGTACCAAAACTATGATACAAAAAGTTAGGTATTTTCATGTCTCTCCTCAAATTTTAGAGTCAGTCCCTTTTAAATTTCCAAAAGCCATCTTGAGAGATTATAGAAAAGCAGGAATTCAATGATAAAGGTTGGACTTTCTATCTTGTTTGTATAATTATTTAAATTATTATTTTTAAAAAAAATATTCATTTGACCAAGTGTGTGTTGAGGGCCTAAACATGTTTATCTGTAAGTGGTTATTTTTCTTCTTTGCCTTTTTTTTTTAACAGAAGAAGAATGGGAGACGGAAATATTACACCATGGGGGATCATAAACATGAAGCCTTATTATTCTTTCCTACTTGATCTAAAAAATTTTCGGCTGTTGTAGTTCAATGGAATTTGCTACATTTATTTCTGCAGCACGAAACTGAATCTGGGATTTGTTTGACCAAACACATGACCCTTCATCTTGTGTCTTATAAGAACAGGCTTACTTTTGTTATGTATATATTTTTTTAAGTAGTTTTACTGTCAGAGTTAATGTACAATATTTCAGACTGAAATCTTTCATTTGTGATTTAGTACTTTTGGGAAATGGATGTTTTGGGGTTTTTTTTCCCCAATGTGACAGTAAAGATCTGACTTATTTCAGATGTTTTAATTCATAGATCTTTACATAAAAAAAAACTTGTCTTGTACGTGTTTTCAATCTCAAATTACAGAAGTGTATCCCCACACATACATTAAAGGCAGTTTTTGTAATATGTTTTAAGATGTCTTTTGATGCAACAACACAATCCACAGAAAAGAGTCAAACTGTCAGTGATGAGTTTGTTTTTAAATTTTGCATTTAGAGCTGCTTTTTTTATTTTATTATTATTTTTTTTATTATTAATATCAAAGACGTATTTTTAAAAAATGTTTTCATGGTCCTGCATCATTGTCATAGTAACACTGAGATGTCCTACAACTAAGAACATCAAACAGTAATTTGCTGGTGAACCTTTAAACACTGAACCTTAAAAAGCTGAAAGGCAGGGAGAGGTTTTATTTACAATAGCACAAAGTACTAAAATTCCCTCCCCAAGCATCTGAGAGCTGTTGATACACCTGTCAGAGTATTCAAACATTTGTTTAATATTGCTTTTACTATGGTTTTATTGCTTTATTCATGAGTTCTGTGTGGGGAACCATGCACTGGGATGTATCTAGTCTGATGAGCTCAATCTCATGATTCTAGCCAGTTACACAAAAAACACAAAAAGTGGGGAAAAAAACCTTTCAGTTAACAGGTGGGTAATTGATGTACTCATCTGGCCAATGTTTTTACAAATGTTTCCTCACTGTCCCTCTATCATTTTTGTTCAAAACAGCAAAGAAATTATATATTGAAATAAATGGACACTTGTGACTTACCAAGCAATTTTGACCAAATTACCTTTATTTCTTGATGAGGTGAAGTTCCAGACATTACACCTTTTATAAATGACCACAATAAGTTTGAGGTTCCCTTCTTTTAAAAATGTGTGAGATTAATATAATGGTAACAGAATTTGTTGTATGTTTTTACTTAATACACTTGGTAATACCCTTCCAATGTCAGGTTTAAACTGATCTGTCCTATCCCAAAGACTGAACGCATCCTGTTGTTCCTCTTCATGTTCTCAACGACAACCTTTTAAAGAAGGTATATACCAAATTCATAGATGAAATGCTGCATAACTTAATACAATTTAGGTGTCACATAGAGATTAGGGATATCTCTTATACATACACTGTGATAAAAGTCTAACTGCCATAGTTGCATTTTTGTGTGTGTAACGGTTTTAGTGTGGTCTTGCTGCATTTTTGTGTGAATATACCTCAATATAGTAAACATATTACAAATGTAAACATTAATATAAACTCATTTGCCTTTTGTTGTGGGATTGCATAAACTGAGTGAATGGTAAGATTAAATAAATAGAGAATAATCTATAAAATAGAATAGGATTAAATCTTGAATTAACAAAATAATTTCTGTATGTACAGACATAATTACTGAATAACAGGAAACGCCTTGGATGTGCATATGTGCGATTGTGCAAGAAGACGTGTACGTGACAGTTAGACGGAGGCGAGGGCTGAAATGGAAAAGTACTAAGCAGAAGTGGCACAGGACGAGAGAAACTAAATGTGTGTGTCGCGAAGTTATGTTTTGGATATCACTCGCACTGTGATGTGAAGTGACATCTCCAGAGCTCTGCATTAATAAAAGGCTACAAGGTAACGCACTGTTTCCGGTCTCTTCTTTCCTGCATCAGCGAATACGACGCTTTCCAAATATTTTAACAAAACAATGGTTGCTTATATAAATTCAAAATATACGCATTTTCCATCCGCTTTGCATGTTCTTTCATGTTAATTTTAATTTCTCCACTAGTCCTAAGTTTCCCAAAATTATCACTTGAAGGACAACGATGGTACAGACGAGTACACCAATCATCTACCCTTATGGGGTCTTGTCAGATTACTTTCTGCAAATATTTCGTTTTATAGGAAAGAAACAGAAACCTTTATTTTTAAATGTGCACTGCATGATCAAGAACTGACCTTCTACAAACACATTCCTGCCGATAAAGCAAAAAGACTGTCGCGAACAGTTGTGATTGGAGCTTACATCTATATCTGCTAGCTACAAAACGGAAGAAAGTAAATTAAAGTGCTTTAGGGTTTTTTTCTAGCTTTTTTCTCACATTTAATTCACTATTCTCTAAAGGTGAGAATCGCTGGCTAGCTAGGTTAATTATTCTATTTGTTGACTTGCAACCTAGTCAACTTAAATATGTGACACATCGAGCAATTAATGATTAGCTAGCTAACATTAGCTATCTAGCTAGGTATATTTAATTCAGTTTAGTCAGCTTTCAAAGAGCAGAGTTTTTCTTGTTCTTTTTTTCATCCTAAAACTCTTTACCTTTTACAGCCTTTAACGTTTTGTCCACATTCACTGTAAGTTACCTTAAGTTAGGTTAGCTGTCCTAAATTAGGTAGGTTAGCTACGTTAACGCTACCATGGAATCACGCAGCTAGCTAGGTTTCCTACAGATAGCTCATCAAACTAGGACAGCAGTTCACTTTAGCGGAACAATTGGTGATGATGCATTCATTGTCCTACAGAAGTTGTAGGTGAAATTTCAGAATTACGCAGGCTCATTCTGTTAAGAGTGAACCTCTCATGTTTCCTCCCTCGACCCATTTACATTAATGGAATTTGGCGTTAGCTGACAGTTTTATCCAAAGAGATTTACAATTACGAACAAGACAACCATCCAAACTCACATCATGGGTGGTCTTCATAGATGCAACTACATTGTAAGTCACTAACAGAAAGATAAAAAAGACCAGTCTGCTTACTCTTGGCTGTTTTTATTTTTAAATGATGTCATGTTAAGGATTTTTGTTGCACAGTTTGAGCTATCTGCTGTTCTCATTGTGTGCTACATTCATAAGCTTTAGTGATGTTGAGAGGGAGGATCTTGTTTTTTTTCTCTGAAAAGTGAAATGGAAAGGAATCTTGCACATTATCCTACTTGCTGCTAGAGTACTGTACTAAACCAGCAATGTACTCTGAACTGTTCTGGCTGCTACCGGTGACTGCTATGTTCAGGGTAGCATGTCACTGATTGCTATGCACAACTCGCTTTACATATGCCCAGTACTGTGTACTGTACTAAATTGCACTGGCTACTCATTTTGTATTTGCCCTGTCCTGTATTTATTATTGTTTATTTAATGTTTATTTAATGACATTTTGCACTATATTGGACTGTTTGCACTTGTGTAGCATGTTGTCTGTTGCACTGTTGTTTTTATGTTGCACCATGGTCCTGGAGGAACATTGTCTCGTTTTTGTTGTGTACTTGTATATAGCTGAAATGACAATATAACCTCTTGAACTTGAGCTTGAATCTGATGAGTATAATTCTGGTTAAAAGTTATCTTTAATATCTGTTGATCATCTTCTAATGCAAGACATACCACTAAAAACGCACAAAATCTGCTAGTCTAAATGTCATTACAGATAACACAGATGTTGTAATTGAAAGTATATAGTTATTGACACAAATTAATAAATAGCCTTCCAGGCAACATAGTTTATCCAAAGGTTGGCGCCTTGAGCGCCTCTATAAGAGAACTGGTCTCACTGTTCATAAAGAAGCCTATTTTGACCATATGCTTAATTATAAGTCGGCTCTAAACAGTGCCTGTTCATGCTTTATTTATTCTGTTATCAATGTTCCTGGACATAAGCCCAAAACACTTTTTTCCACTATTAATAAGCTCCTTAAGGCTCCATCTCCTTCTGCATCTTCTCCTTTTTCTTTAATGAAAAATAAGCAAAATTAACCAGTATTTTCCCTCTGTTCTCCCTTCATCCGATTACAGGGACAGCCTTCTCACCCCTGCTGCTGAACAATTTTCTGCCTTCTCTCTCACCCAATGTTACATGCCAGGTGTGCACATTTGTGTTTTATATTGGTTGCTTTTCCCTGTTACAGGTAAACCAGTAAGAAGCCTTGTGGGCCGAAATGGAGGCGGGACTGCTGCTTTAAAGGCAGATCCCCTGGGAAAGTATGTAGCGCTGATTCGTGCCATGCTGGAGAGTTATTACTTAAGGCATCTTGTGACAATATATAAGTGATACTGTTTAGTTTATTTATGACGCTGCTGTTATATTTCTGCTTTCTGTCAGTGTGGACAAGTCAGGTAACATGGTTACAGGTGATTTCAATGTTTAGATGTGGTAGATTAGGAGCACATGCCAATTTGTAGCTTTGTTGATAAGGAAAGGTATGTGATACGCAGTGAAGCTCTGTTTTATTATTTTCGTTTCTTTGGCACCGTCCACAACGTCCACCTGTACTTTATGGTGTAAGAAAGATGTTACTGGCATTAGTTGGCCATTTTGATCTTCCTATACCGAGGTCTATGCTGAAAGTAGAAATTTGCAGGCTATTGATAGAAAACCTAGAGAAGCATGGTGTATTGCCTGTACAACTACTTGTAGATCCAGTTTATGATCAAGGGATATGTGGAACTGGAGAATACGTTGTAAATGTAAGTGCTACATTGCATTGTTATGGCCCACTTTCTTCTGTCTCTACTGAGGGTCATTCGTCTGTGGGATAACTAAATAAGACAAGTGAGGGGGCTACGTTTTCATCTAAGCCTCCTCTATTTGTTGAAGCCCTGGAAACACTTATGAAGTAATATGCTAGCCCCTCTCACACACCCCCCCCCCCCCTTCCCTCTTCACACTTTGGTGAGAATTGCTGTCACTCCAAGACAATGGTGCTGCAATGGCTAATAGAAATCATAGAATCTAAGAGAAGGGGGGCTAATGCTCTTTTTAGGAGCACTTTTACATCATTAACGTGCATTTGGAGGTAACCAAAGGCTTGCGAATTTTGTGTTGGCTTACGAAGGAAATGAACATTGTCGTGTCCGTTGATGCAGGAAAGAAGAGACAGGAACCAGTGCGTTACCTTGTGGCCTTTTATTAATACAGAGCTCTGGAGATGTCACTTGACAACGCAGTGCGAGTGAGATCTAAAGCATAACTTTGCAACAGACAGACTTATAGTTTTCTCGCCTTGCGCCATTTCTGCTTTTGTGTTTTTCCATCTCAGCCGTCACCTCTGTTTGACCGTCTCGTACACATGTCTTCTTGCATAATCACACATATGCACGTCTAGGGCATTTCCTGTTGTGTCTGGACATGCAGTAATTATTTTTATTAATTCAAGCATTAGTCTTATTCCATTCTGCGCATTATTTTTATTTTAGTGTAGGCTTAGCATTCATTTAATTTCTGAAACCCCACAACTGGAAGCGTGTTTTAAAAAGGCCATTTAAAAGGACAGGCATGACTGTTGTGGAAATTTACCAGAAAAGCACGGAATATTCAGCGTGGGATTTCTGAAGAACAGATGCATGTAGACGGCTGAAATCGGTAAGCAGGTAGTTGTATTAGTCCTAAGAAATGTGATGTTGATAAATCTACTAGTACTTTAAGAATATTCGATGCTATCAAGTGATTTGAGTCTGCCAATGTGGGCCCGCTAGGTGCAACAGGGGGACAAGGTGGATACTATGATGTTACACCTGCCTGTCACCTTGTTGCCATGGAATGAAGAGTCCGTAAAGTAGCGAATTGATATTTGGTGGAAATCTTCACACCGGTCCATATAGCATTATTAAATAATTTAAGAGCTGCAAAACAACACATTAAATCACGATAAGCATTACAGTTAACTGGAGCACGATTGATTTATGTGATTTATAAGTAGTTTAATTTTAATGCGTCATGAGTGCTGTTATTTAGCAAAGCACCTGACGAACCATCGTCAGTGTCTGAGATTAGTTAGGATGTTCCGAGTTGCAGGCTTTAGTAATATAAGTATTGGGGAAGTCTGTACAAAACCGCTGTTGCATTGTAGCTATACTGTTAATTAACAGTGTAGTTTACTGAGAAACAGTGTTTAACTGCATTGATACTCTGTATTTACTTAATGGAAAAACATTGTAGTGTCGGTGCATTTTGCATATAGTTCCATGTTACACTAGAATAGTGGGTGTGTAATGTAAAGTGCTGTGTAGGAACAACAACAAAAAAACCTGGACTCAACAAAATACAATTTAAACCTTTTACATTTTCATGAATGAATTCAGAACCCTTTGTGTTAAAGCAATTGCCGCTGAATCACCACAAATCACTCCCATTCTGCGAGGCCGTCACCAAGCTGTTTCTGGGCTCTCCCCTGTGTCCTGGAGCCTCTGAATATGATGAGGAAGCACACGGGCCTTTGTGCTGTGCCTAATCTTTTTCATGCTTCTTGGGCTTGGATTCACGGAGCTCCGTAGAATTTCACTGATTTGGGGTCGGTTTTTGCACTTTTTTTTTCATACTTCTCACTGTGATGAAGACGTAAATCTTGTTTTTGAAAAGAGTGACGTAGTGTTGCTAACGGTAATGGCCGTTCTTCTAAATATGCAGTTTGTGAGGTTGTCCATAATGGCTAGCAAGGAAGAGACTGAATGTATGGTTTGAGCCTTCCGAGCAAGAGGCAGAGCATGGCATCAAGTCCAAAGAGACATGGAAGTACATTTTCACCTGTCTTGACATGATGCAAATTATTTTGGCTTTTGTGCGCATAACTGTACGCATTGCTTTACTGTTATGTGAATTTGAAGAATGTGAGAAACGGCTTCCGCAGATTCAAGTAGAGCGTTCGTGCTGTCAGTGAGGAACGCACGTGAGTCGCTCTGAAGAACGGCATCTGCGAAAGGCAGAGCAATGCATAGTAACTTGCAGAACTTGCTGCGTCTTAGGTGGATCGGCGCCCTCTGCTGGTGCTTAATATGACTCACCCGTGGGTCTCTCGCACAGGTCAATACGACCAGTCTGGAAGGCGCAGACGTCTCGGTGGAGAAGGCAGACCGGCGGGAGTTCATCGACCTGCTGAACAAGATGCTCACGCTAGACACTGACAAACGGATCACACCGATGAAGACCCTAAAGCACCCATTTGTCACCATGACCCACCTCCTCCAGTTCCCTCAAAGTGCCCAGTGAGTTGTTCCAGGCCTTCCAATGTACATGTCACAGTTGTTGTTTTTTTTTAATTTGAAGGAACACCATCTTAATTTAGAAATCCAAATGGTAGTACTGTAACTTGCCCCCCACCCATGTCTCTCTGTCTTTCTCTCTCTTGCTGTAGTGTGAAATCTTGCTTCCAGAAAATGGAGCTCTGCAGTCGGCAGTGCACAGGGTTTGATGGCAGCAAGAGCCTATTTGGCAGCGGGGGTGGGTCTGGGGGTGGGGCCAGCATGACTGCCAACCTCAATGACACCTTCAGCAACCAGCTTGCCCAGCACAGCCAGGTGGGACAACCGGCACAGCAGGGCGGGTTCAAGAGGTCAAAGATTGCCAAGCAGAGAGCCGGGCTAGGTACTCCCTGCCTCTTATTGCACTTTTTAATGGTTGGCATTAACTCTAAAACTCCACACTAATTCAGTGCAAGGCAACCCTCGAACTGGACTCGAGACCTACTGGTCTAGTATGTGGGTCTGCATAGTGGGTACAACTGTTGTAATAAGTGCTGGATGGCTCTGTGCCATCACAATTTGGTGATGGGCTGTGTGTGTTCACTCAAGTGTGCAGTGTGTTGACGTGCTCATCTTACCCTGTGCCAGGCCTATGTCCTCCCCTGTGCACGGCATGGGCGACAAGTCGGAGTCCATTTTCACCTCTGACATGCTCAGCCCAACTATGAGCATCATCATCTCCAGCGACTCAGAGGACAATGCCAAGGTCCAGCATGCCAGGTGCCCTCGCCTTGTCTTTTTAAAGCCATTATGAAATCCTTCCTAACAGTTTCCTTGCTGTTACTCATCTTGTGGTTTAACCCTTCCTCCCCTTCCTTGACCCCAACTCCCAGCTGTGGTGGGCGAACATCATGAGCTGTGTGACTGCGCAGGACTCTGACTTGTCCACATACATCCCGCTCAGCCCCAAGCATCTGCCCAACTTTGTGTAGAGTGCCACCAACTTGCCCAAGTTAAATTTTATTTATTTATTTTACTTTGAATAAAACTTTTGAATTGAAATCACTGACCTTGTCATGCCTCTCCATGGGTGGCCCCATTTTTATCCTTTTTTTTTTTTTTTTTAAGTGCTACAATTGGCCTCAGTTTATTTATTTTAAACATATTCGATGTGAGTCCTTGACCAGCATGTCAATAAAGCTTCACCCAGTTGCTCTTGTCAGTGTGTTCTGTTCTTCTTAAAAGGGTAACATCTCAATTCTAAACTGCATTGCAGTAAAGCAAAACATTAAAGGTTATTTGGTTGTACTATTCTATTGATCCTATAGTCAGTGGCTATCAATAAGAAATGATCAAGCACAGTTTTATTGGGTGGGTTTGTGGAAAGAGAACTACAGCTCTTGGTGACGTTTTTGGTTCAAGATTAATCGTCATGCAAATGATTGTGATTAACGCTTTGTTTAATTCAACTATAAATCTAATATTTTAATAGCGCTGGCAACTTTCTAGATCCGATTAATTAATTTTGTGGATTAATACCATAACTGACATGGTTTTATAGCCACATGGTCAATACTTGCTATCAAAATACAGAGGTTCATAAGAACCTCTTTCCTTCATAAGGAGACTTCCTGTTTTTGAAACTGTTTCGCGTTAACACCATACTAGCTCTTACTGCTTTGTTTATCATGCTTTTCCTTGGATTTAACTACATTCTACCTGGAAACCGGCAAGTTCCATCAGACATCGAAAACTACTTTATCACAAACTACATCTAATGAACTACCACAAACATAAGTAACATTAACATTTTGCGTTTTTGCAGCATGTTTATTCTTCGTCTTTAGCGATAGTTTTATCTGTGAGAAGACTCAAGCGCTAGAAGTGCTCTAGTTATGGGGGACTTTATTTTTGCGACACGTAAAATTAGCAGGCCTTTAGGGACACCAGCAGCAACAGTTAGCTGTATAACAGGTGCCAGGGCGCCGGATGTTGCAGGTAATGTTAAGGTTTTAGGCAAGCATAGGTTTTCTAAGATAGTTATTCACGTAGGAGCTAACGATATATGCCTTCGTCAGACAGAGATTACTAAAAATAATATTGTAGAGGTGTGTCAGTTAGCGAAGGCGATGTCTAATGCTCTAGTATGCTCTTAATAACATAATTAGTATTAAAGTAACTGATTCACAGAACACTGCCTACACCTTTTATCTAAAGCTGGGTTTACTAAAAAGTTAGATCCCTAACATCTAAAATGCTCATGATAACTGAAATCCTAACAGATCATAGATGTAATATCCTTTTCCTAACAGAAAGCTGGATCAAGCCAAATGAGTACATAGCTTTAAACGCAGCGTGTCCTTCTGGTTACAGCTATGCACACCGCCCTAGTCTAACTGGCCGTGGAGGCGACATTGCAGTTTATATTGACACATTTGGCATGAACCAGAAAGCCTTTGAAATGATTTTTACTCGCATAAGTGATGTAGCCAGCGATAAGAGGACCATCCAGCCTCTTCCAGTAATTGGCATCTGCAGGCCACCAGGACCCTACTCAGCATTTATTAAGGAATTTGCAGATTTCCTTTCTAATCTAGTTACTCTAGTAGTAGGAGCCATTTTTGTTGGTGATTTCAACAATATTCACTTTGATAGTGCTCAAGACCATCTGAGATCGGCCTTTAGTTCTATATTAGAATCAATTGGTTTCACCCAATGTATAACAGAACACACACTCTGGTGGACATACACTTGACTTAGTACTGACCTATGATGCAGACATAGTTATACTACTCCATCTCAGACCATTCCTTAATTTCATTTGAACTATGTATGCACAATCACGTCAGCCAGTGCACCTGGATTTATTGGCAATCTCCCAGACTTATCATTTGCGACAAGGATGCCCTCAGACCCCACAGAACTTCGTCAAATAATTGAATGCTTAGAATCAGTATTCTACCGCACACTTATTTATGTTGCGCTACTTAGGAATAAAAAAAATTAGGGACAAAAAATTGGTACCTTAGTATAATGACTACATTTACAATTTAAATCAAAACACTTTAACATTTTAAATAACCACACTAAGTTTGTAGTTTTACAGCTTGCATGGAAGGAGAGCCTTCTCAAGTATAGAAAAAGCACTTATTACTGCTCGAACATCTTATCTCTCAACCCTAATAGAAAATAAATAATCCTAGATTTCTTTTTAGTACAATTGCACATCTAAGAATAAGACTGACACCAATGCTCAGATTACATCACCACCATAGTAGTAAGGAGTTCATGAACTTCTCAATGAAAAAATTAACCACATTAGAGATAATGTTAAGAGTATTAATATGACATCGGGCAGCAACTTAGGGATCAGAACAACCAAGCCAAAAACAACTTTAGAATCCTTTACACCTATCCAAGAGCCAGAACTTGCATCTCTGATGTCGCGCTCAAAGTCCTCCAGTGCTTACTAGATTCAGTGCCCACAAACTTTCTTAAGGAAATCCTACCTGCAGTAATTGAACCTTTACTAAATTTAATAAACTCATACTTAAATGTTGGCTACGTTTGTAAATCATTCAACATAGTAGTACTCGGACCACTTCTCAAAAAATCTAACCTTGACCCATGTCAGCTGTCAAACTACAGACCGATTTCAAAGCTACCATTTATTTCCAAGATCCTAGAAAAAGCTGTAGCTCAGCAGTTAAGATCATATCTGAATCAGAAGCGAATGAATAAAGGACGGCAGACAATGGATGTTGAAAAACTTTCTCTCACTTAATCCTGACAAAACAGGTGTTTCTGTTAGACCCAGAGACAGCTAGATCTTCTAATTACTCAATTAGTGGAACCTCAGTGGAATCACAGTCACATCTTCCCTAACAGTTAAAGATCTTGGAGATATTATGGATCCCAGTCTCTCGTTCGAAGCTCATGTAAATAATATTTCTAGGACCGCATTGCTCCATCTTAGGAACATTTCAAAGATTAGGAACATGCTCTCCTCACATGATGCAGAAAAGCTAGTCCATGCATCTATTACTTCAAGATTGTACTATTTTAATGCCCTACTATCAGGCTGTACTACTAAGTGCCTAAACAAGCTCCAGCTAGTTCAAAATGCACCAGCCAGAGTGTGCACTAGAACTAGAAAATTTGAACCCATCACACCTATTTTAGCTACCTTACATTGGCCCCAAATAAAATTTCATATTGATTATAAAATACTTCTTATTACCAACAAAGCACTGAATGGTCTTGCCCCACAGCTCCTTAGAGAACTCGTAGTACATTACAAGCCACCATGTCTGCTTAGATCAAAAGGTGCAGGTTCTTTACTAGTACCAAGACATTAATTGCTTGTTTTTTTCATTTTATAACTGTATTTTTCTCTTTAAATTGTTATTATTGTGGTGACAGTTGTCAGCCAGAGGAGGATGGGCCCCCCTTTAGTTGTAGTTCCTCTCAAGGTTTCTTCCTCATGCTCTAGTGGGGGTTTTCCTTGCCACTGTCACCCTTGGCTTCCTCACTGGGGGCTTGGACTTGGACATTTGTAAAGCTGCTTTGAGACAACTGTTGTAAAAAGAGCTATATAAATAACTTTTGATTTTAATTTTTGATTTGACCTCCTGAGGAAAAGCCAGAGTAGCTCCCATTCTGAGGCAGATGCTTCCTCTGTGAGCCATTTCCCACCACTGGATGAGCCCCAGAGAGAGCAAAGGATCAGGGGCCCACAGGCTGCTGTCAGAGAAGAGCGGCCCCACTTCAGGCAGGTGGCAAAGAGCTATAATTACAGAGTATACCTAAAAATACACAAATAGCATGCTTTGGAAATATAAATATAAAAATTAGTGAGGGTCACCCTGACAGAGAATATACTTGTTTCTGTGTTTTTAAAAGTTGATTTTATTAATGAAACCTGTTTAGCATTACTGATATCATAACACCGTGTTTTAACGCTGTTTTAGGGAGAAGAAGATGGAGTGCCTGACTCTGGTGCGGTCTCTGGCCCAGAACCATACCGACATCCTGCTTCCCAAGCTCCATGGCATGTGCCTGGCTGTGGTCCAAAGGGGCCCTCTCAGGGACAAAAGATTCTCTAATCAAATCATATAAACAATGGCCCAAAAAGGAGCTTCACATTTTGCTGTCTGAGCTGGAATTGCTGTTTTGTGCCCAAAATGGTTCTAACCTGATGAAGAGTCCATTTGGAATGTTCTAGAGAGGAAAATCTTGTCCTTACACAGGGTGGTAGAACTGTGCAGTACAAGCTGATGATTTTCCTTCTTTGACACACCAACTAAATCTGCCACATAACGGATGAGTCTGATTGACGTGTTTAAGCAGGCACATCCTCAAGGAGTGCCAGGACGCCTGAGCCCCATGTCCACTGTCTCAGGTGAAGATCCTGCGCTCCATGGTGTTGCGTACTTCCATGACAACACTGGCGCACATGTCCTCCCACCTTTGGAGGGCCATGGATGCCAAGGCGGAGTTGGTCGCTTGCATGCTGCTGCACAAGGTGGGCGAGAGCAACCTCTTCATCAGGGAAGACAAGGACCTTGTGCTTGGTGCCATGGGGCAGAGCTGCTCGCCCAATCAGGTCATTCATGCTCTGCTAACCAGGGGACTCAGGAAGAATCACCTCACCAACACCTCTATAGATGTTTGTTGAAAATGGTCATGCAGCCATTTGACCAAAATAAAAGACACTGCCAAAAGAGACTTTTAGTAGAAGACAGAAACACATTTATAGTACAGCAGAGCCCTGTTAATATCAGCCAGTAATAATGGAATCTAGACCAATCCCATTAGCTCTGAGTTTATAATCAAAGAACAGCATGTCAATACATAGTATCTATACAGTTGGCACAGTTTTGGTGTCATTTGAATGCTCTGATGTTGCAGTAGTAAAACCTGGGCCTATAGAGTCCAGTATAAGTTGCACCTATACCAGACTGAATCTAATCTATCTGTAAAAAAAAAAAACAGCTTATTTGAAGACAGCTTGTTTCACATTCTACTGATTTTCTGTTTAAACTCATATTTATAGGCAACCCAAACGGCGCTGTGAGGGAAACAGCACTGCACCTGGGGAAGCTCACTCAGCTGCTGGGGCCTTCCTGCCTGCTCACCGGCAAGAAGGATCTCATGGAGCACTTCCTCACTGCTGTCTTTCCTAAATGGCCAATCAGCTAGTTTTAAAGTTAAACATTCAAATAGAAAACAAAGAGTAAGTGTTCATAATTAGTTTGAGAGAATAGCTGGTCCCGTCCTTTATTGCAGGTTAATGTTCACAAGCATAACAGAGGCACCCTCTGGAGAATGTCAAACAATCACACAAAAATGTGTGACACAAAATCTCCATGCTCCCTTATGTTTTATGTTATTAATACATCTAATGCAATGTTAGGCCTCATTTCCCTGTAAACACTCTTTTTATTATTTCAAGGGCGTGCTACCGGGTGAGTCATCAGCCCGCCCGCACCACCACCAACACCTCCGTTGTCAGGCCACGGCCATCAATCTTCTTTTCACTTCTCCTTTTGGAGCAAAGCGGTGCGGCCTCGGGGTTAGGTTAACTTTAAGTTATGGCAGTGGTACTTTTTTGAGGGGATGTTAAAAGAGGAATGAGTTATGAATCACAGGGAAGGTTACAGTACAGGAAAATCGTGGAAAGAACCCCAAACTCAACTACTGGCTGCTCATTATCACTAGAAAGACGATGGCCTTCACTTTGACTCAAGGCTCGGCTGGACCTACAGCACCAGCTACTGTTCAAGAGTGATGCATTTGTACGAGGGCAGTGTGTTTGTGAGAAAATCTCCACATAAACTGGGCTTGATGTCACGTGATTCACAAACAGCATTCCTGGAAGAGGGTGTATGTGTTTGTGAATCATGACAGGGATATGTGAAAACCATGTTTTATTTCATTCCTGTTTTTTGCATATAAAAACATTTTATTTGTTATTTAAGGGAAGTGTATTAGAAATCATCTCTGCATTTATTTAAAGTACATAACCATTTGCAACAATTGCATTTTGTGTTTGTAAAGCACACCTTGATTGTTAGATAGTCGTGTTTTGTATTTGTACACTGTGTCCCGTTTGCAAATAGTATGATATTTACAGAATATGTTCTGTATATTTGTGAAGTTTTGGCACTAAGATTAGCTCTATACATTTCTTAGGTAAAGCTATAGATCTGGGGCTCCATGGGCATTGAGAGTTATGGTAAACTGGGATGTGATGATGCTGTCACTTCACTCTTTTGTCACTCAAGTTTGTTGACTGAGAGCAGCAGAGTGCTGATGTTTCACGGTGCCCTCTGATTGTGTTTCCTTCTGGCTTTATCCTTTTAGCTGTGCTGCCATAGCTAGATCTGCCGGAGTCCATCATTGTACATTATAGTTGTTCCCTAATTTACACATCCTCATACCTGGACATGCCTAATAATCTAGTCTCTCTTTCTGCCAAGGTACACCTACACCTGATATCATATTACTGAGCCTCTTCCCAACTCAGCTGCCACGGCTACTCCTACCACCCCCTGATGTTCGCTCCTGTAGCCCACCACACCTCAACCCTAGCCAACTACTCTCCGTTGCCCTTAATGGATGTTCTCTTGTGGGATGGGTTTTGGGACACATGGGTTATGGGCAAGACTGGGACCCAAAAGTTGGACTGGACATTAACTGCTTACTTTTTCATTTTTTATTTTTCCCTTAAATTTGTTATTATTGTGGTGACCAATGTCATCCAGAGGAAGATACACCCCCCCTTTGAGTCTTGGTTCCTTTCAAGGTTTCTCCTGAAACCTCTCAGTGAGAAAAGGTTTCTGCAGGCTTCAATGTAAGGCTTCAATATATAAAGAGTGTGGGGAATAATCCTGCTTGTGAATGTATCCATATGGATTCAGGGTGGGCCTACCAAACCAGCAATGGATTTGCTCTACCTCGACTAGTTTTGGCCAAGGGCGAGCGAGGGACTGCGGGTTGCATGACTGCACATTCCTTGACCAATGCATTCTTAATGTCCATTTTATTTCTGTTTGTTCATTCATACCACATTAAAGCCAGTTCACTTAATTTTCAAAGCCAGTGCGCGTGCCTTAAAAGTATGTAAACTGTTCAAAACATATGGCTTAAATTAGAAAATGATATACTGCTGATCACTGAAATAGCCAACTTTCTGGAGAAGCAAATCCAGTCTGGTTAGCAGTGGCTCGCACTGCTGTCTGTGCAAACAGTGTGCACAGAAAACAGGGAACCTTGTGATTCTTTCCCAGCTGTTTGTCTTGGTTTTATTTGATAATGTTTCTCTCATCAGAAATGCAAAATATATGTACTGAACTCTGTTATTTATTGTACTGAACTCTGTTATATATTTACATATATTTTCTGCATCTGAACAGGCATGGTATGGCTACATATACTTTGACATTTCCCAGATCTATAAACAAATCTCACATACAAGACAGAATTTTGATACTGCACCTTTTGTACACTTGCTTTTGTGTCTGGAGCAAGTAGAATTAACGCTGTAGGGCACAGAAGACCTGTCTTGTTTTTTGGGTTCGCTTTAACAG